>NC_079895.1:10892542-11041386 GCF_024868665.1 Triplophysa rosa
GTCAACAGGCCGTATGTTTTCCCTGTTATAAATAGATCCACTTTCAAATTAACTTCCTAAACAGCACGTGCCATCCAAAATAAAGGCAGTCAAATTAAATATTTATATTTAATGTAACATTGAGCACAAAGGTTTCAGTTGTACATGGCCCTTTTGTTGTCAGTGTATATCTGCCGGATTGGCTACCATAACTTTGGAAGTCAATGTTTGCCCATTGAGTTTATATTTACATGTATGCCTAATTATAAGCAGTTTTTGCAAAATAGTAACAAATAAAATAATTATTTATATACCAAAATACCATTATTTGCCATTCACTCAATGTGGGACTTCACAATGCATGGCATCCTTAATATTAAACCTTTAAAACATTTAATTCATAGTAGGATTATGCAGAAAATGTGTTTGCCAGTCATTATAAAAAGTGCAATGCATGGTTAAACTTTCAAAAGCTCTATAATTTGGTTCAGCAACCGATGCATCTGGACAGGCTTTATTGCTTGAACGCAGTTCAACGCTGCAACAGGGGTAACAAAAACAAAGTCAAATTCTAAATTCATCCATAAAAACGATGCGTTGTTTAGATTATCTAAACACACCGTGCATTAAGAGAATATTTTTAAAGAATAGGTCGAGAAGTTTCTCACCTCTTCAAAATTCCTCACAATAAAAGGAGACTTTGGCTATAATAAGGTAGGCTGCTTGGCATCTCTCGAGCAGCCAGAGGTAAAGCCTCGCTCTCAAACCATGCTGTGGACGAGCGCTGCGACCGGTCTATAGGTCTCATGTCGTAGAGATCGGGATTGTTTGCAGTTATGACACAGGACTCGGTCTCCGCTCCGCAGCACGTGACCAAATCTGATCCTGTGGTTTTTTTGTAAGGCTAGGTCGTAGAGTTTGAGTCTTGAGTATCTAAGGTCGAGCACAGGCGCTTGGTCTATTTTTTTCCTCTCTTTCGCGCAGCTCTACCGCTCCGCCTCCTCAGCGCGCAACTTTGACGCTCTGTGTATATACTGGAACAAAAGAAGAACTTCCTCGATGGCTTGTGAAACGGCAATATAAAAAAGGTGAAACTGTGATACGAATTGAAATGAACGTGCTTCAGGAGGGAATTGTCAATACATAGTAGAACATCCCTCTATAGAGTCAAGTGATGTCTTCATATATATATACTTATTTTTTTCCGCATCGCTTTGGGTAAGTGCCATTCATATGAACTTTAAGGTACCGATCAGTCTCTCTGCGCCGTGAATAGACCAGTAAGAATTAAACATAACTATTTCACAAAATCTTTGAGCATTCTGTATGGTGTTGAAGTTTGGGTGGCAGAGCAAAAAACGCGTGTATTAAGTTCATGTCGTTGTTGTTGTTGAAACAATGATGCCACAGCTCTTGTGCCGAAGTAGCAACAAACGTCGAACTAATTGTCAAAAAGTTTTTGTCTCTTAACTGAATGTCAGTCTTTACTTTGTGTTGAAATTCTAGCAAGTTGTTGAATTCTGATGATCCGTGAATCAAAACCGTAACTTTGACATTAACAGCGGTGGGTTAAATAAAAAAAAAAAACGCGCTACTTGTCAAAACATGAGCAACTCTTGTTTTAAGTTGCCGGGTGTCTTCGATATACGTTTCTGTCTAAGTGTCAAGTAAAAATGTTTAATTAGAGTCGAATAAAACTACTTGTTTAAACTGTTAGCCGGTTTCTTATTAGTTTTTTCGTAGACAATGACATGAGGTCCATAACACGTCCACTGTGTTTTTGTGTGAGTAGTCTTTTGTCGTGTTGAGCTTTTCAGCCAGTGAACAAAGAAACGCGTAGCAAAGGCTCGGGACCCGAGAGCCCGTGGAAAGTAAGCGCCCTGTTTACAATAATAACACTAGCCCAGTGACGTCATACGACTGACTGGGCGCTCCACCAATGGTGCAGCCCCGTTGCTTCGGCAACACGCTATATTTGGAAAGGCTTACATCATTGCAGGTCTGCCTTTGAGGCGGGACATCCGCGAGAATTGACGCGCTTGTCTGGACTTGCCTGCACTGCGTTGTGTTATCATTACTTTACCTTCTGATAAAATATCAAAAACCTGTCACGGATTAAAATACGAGGCGTGCTCATTTAGCCGTTCTAAAGCATGGGTAACAGCATACTTTACATTTATATAAGTGTGTACTAGGCTAGTGAGGACAGTTCTTGTGAAGAATAAAAAAAATTAAATCAATAAGTAGTTTCATTAACATTAAGTATCATATGAGGTAAAGGAATGCAAAGAAAGGAGAATTTAAGTCTTGATTTAAACTTGGTGATGACTTTATTCTGGTTGGTGATTCTGTTAAAATGCTTGCTTTATTTTGTGATGGTGGGAAGAAAAAATAAGGTTACTAATGCAAGTAGAAAGATGCTATACATATTTTGAGCAGTCTAGCACATGCTTCATCTTCATAAGTGGAATTAGCAATATGAAAGCACAGTAAGTAAATCTAATAATGACAGTCAAGTTTGAAAAATCTAGTTTTGCAGAATTGTTCAGATAAAACACCCAATTTATGAGAGACGTGAGCAAATGTCAAATACTTGGCATATAACTGGAAAATGAGGTTGACACTAAAACAGTTGCATGAGGTGTACATGTTATTTGGCATAGGCCTACACTGCCCGACACACTTCCAGTTCCTTCCCCAGCTTATCTGAGTACAAACAAGGGTGTCTATTTATTCGTTCACTGTTCACACATTAGACCTTTGCATGCATACTCGTTTTGTTGTGTTTACAGTTTGTTTAAAAAGGCTGAGTGGAGCTATCATACTATCATCATATGCATCTAGATAACAAACCATTTTAGCAAAAAGCACTATGCGTCGAAGCTTTGCCCCAGACTTCTAAGTACTCTTGGAAGTAGCCTTTGTCTGGGTTTGTTCAGTTGACGTTTATCGTTGATCAATAAGGCTGGGGTTTTAAAGCAATTTGGTCACACAGTCACCAGATATGTTAAATGGCCCCAAATGAATCATCTGGGGTTGATGGTCAAATAGTTACAAAGAAGTGCCAAATTTTGAAAGTCTCTATCCGAATGATGCAGTCGTCAGTAATCCGAAAGTGGCGGATTTGACAGATGGAGCACAGTTTCTTTCTTCTCCCAATCAACCTTCACGCTGCTGGTGGTGTGAGTGACGCAGCTCGCAGTTGCTCTCTGTCTGCTTTAGTATAGCACTGAGTCTGTTGTTGTTGTTAAGCTACATCCAAGTGGCAGTTTGCTTCGGCTTTACAATATCAACCATCATTCTCTGTTATGCATTAGTGTAAATTTACCCGCACGTTTAAATTGGGTTATAAAGGAAGACGTTTGACCGCGGTTAGCAATGCTTTAGTTCCCTCTTATTTTCAATGAGGCAAATGATAAGACTTGTCCTACTTCGCATCATAGCTTTGTCACACACGCGTAGGCGCGCACTAGAAAAGCGGCAGCCCACACTCTAGCATGAAATGCATACATTGCATATAGGTTGCTGTTTCTAGATTCATTTCATAATAGTGGTGTTCTGAAACGTACATAGCAGATTTGTGATGCAACTAGAGCCCCAGCGTACATCCATCGTCTATAACAAAGAACATTCACCTGAATATATAAATGGCGTAAAAGCGCTATTAACAATCGCTCGTCCTAGCATTCGTTATTTCAAACACAAACTGGCAGAGTTACAGTTAAACCGTGCTCTGCTGGCCGTGTAAGGATATTGTGCGTGGGTTCTGGGTTGCTAGCCGGTTTGAGGGTGCATTTTGTTTCGACCAATCCGGCGCGCCGCTCTAGGTCCCGGCATGCCCAATGCGGGCAGGGGGAGGCTCCGGCCAATTTGAATGAAGACTAGAGCTTTCGGCGCCATTTTCGAGTGAGAGCAGCTATAGCAACAACAGCTGCAGAGGCTCCGTTCTGCAGTTCAGTAATACGAGAGAAGGAGGGGGACGCACTTTTCGTCTGTTCTGAAGAAGAATATACTTTTTCCTCAAATTCACCACAAATTTGACTTGGGTATTTTCAAGAGGATAATGACTGGACATAGGAAAGACAACAAATTGTAAATTGAAGACTGAAGTGAGCTAACAGGCTAATCCGGCTAGCATCTCCAGCCGAGAAGGGGCGTCCGATAGGAGCCGCGCCGTGGAAAGGAAATATAATTATTTTCGAAAAACCCAACAAATACACGGATGACCTTAAAAATCAGTAAAAATTCGAAAAATTACAGCAGGCGACGAGGAATAGATTCGTGTGGGTTGCTTAAATGAGTGAGGTGGTTTCGTGCATTTTTTAAAACGTTGAGTTTGAGCGGGATTGGTGATGTGAGCGAGACGGCCGGTGAGCCCGACAGCCTATCAGCGAGCGATACACGGGATCCCACACCGACCAACATTGTCCTATTATTTACTACATTTTTATTCCTCATTCAGTAAAATAAGATTCAGCGTTTCAGCAACTATGACCAACGTTTTGCTTTTTTGGCATTGACTCTATAATTTGTGTTCCATCATTTTTTTATTTCAAACCATTTTTATGGATTTACCAAGAAGACCGTTTAGGTAAGTAACGTTTTGCATGAAAATGTAGCTTATTTTGTTTAATGTATATGATCATTTATGTTGCATTCTTATTCAAAAAATAGACTAAGAGTGCATAGAAATAGAATAAAGGTGGAAAAGTGTTGTAATGGCAACTAACTTGACCGCACTGGAGTTGGACGATGAAATGAAGAAGGCAACCAGTTTATAAACAGTTTGTAGAACAGGATCATCTCTAGATCGAACCAACACGTCATAATGTGGTGATCTACTGTACCACGCGATTGCAACATCAGGTTCGCAACTTTACTCAGAAACATTTCCCCCGTGCGATTTGTAACGCACAAAGTGTTATGGACACGTATTCATGCTTTTATACAGGCAGGCCTATAAATTGAAATTACATAACCAAGTTGCACTGTGGGATAATTTAGGCCTAGTTGTATGATCGTGAAGTGCAATTTTTCATCATATGGATTGTTTTAGGATTATATTTACTTTAATGCCTTTCACAGCGACAACCAGTGCTGTTTATTATTTAAGAATAACATTAGGTGAAAATACATATATGGCGAATGGTTGATTGTCAGTCCTTGACTGCGAAGGGTCGTGTCAGCCTGTGCACCTCAGTTTTTTGTATAGCGCCCAGTGTTTTCTGTCTTTCGTGTTTTCAAGTAATTATGTTGTTGTTTTTTTTGTATCGCACTCGACCCATGGTACATCCCCACTGCTTCAAGGAAAGTGGCTCTTCGGGAGCTTTTGTAATACGTAACGTAGTGGTCACATGCAGAAAGGTCATTAAGTTATTACCATGATGCTTTGACCTCCTAATTGTGTTGATTGATGTAAAGACCCGTCCATGTCATGGGGGTTAACCTAGCAGAGACCTAAGGTCAGTTTAAACCCAACCGGGCAATAAAAAGTATGAACAAGTCCAGTGGGTTCAGAAATAAAGTTTTAAAGCTTTTAATTAATGTTCTGATTCAATAATAGTTTTATGCAGGGTATGTACAGCTCTTTTTTTTTTTTTGGTATTTACAATTCAGATGTAAGACTGGCATATGACTTTTGTAGGGCAATTTTTATAGTTTTTTTAAGGTTTTAATGCTCTCTGGCTTAGCCTAAATATTAGTCATATTTGGTTTAACTGACATTCAAAAAGAAAAAGGGACAAGTTATGCCAAATCAGCACAAGCCCAATTTACATATACCTTGCATTATAATAAAATACACGTTGTACTTGGGGTGCAATCATAATTTCCTAATTTACTTGGCTAAAACTTGCAATGATTTATCATTGTTAGAGTAAAAATGATTAATATTTAGTCATTTTTATATAAAAACCTTTTTTCTTTGTTTACGTAAGTGTTGTTTTTGTATGTTGAAAACAGCCCAAACAGAGGTATTTATCTGTGATGAAAATTTTCACATGCAGCCTTTTTTGTTTTACAAGTGTTTTGTTTTATTTTATTTATTTTTTTACATTTCCTGGCAGTTTTTTCTTCCCATGAGTTGACCCTGCCTGTGACTGTAGGGAAATCCCCAGAAGTCAACCACAAGGATTTCTTTATCATGTTCACAACATTGCAGTTTAATCAACAGACACGTCATACACCCACTCAATTGGCACTTGATGTTTCAGTAGCACAATGCTGATATTATATGACTTAAAACATTTCCTAAATTTTATCATTTTATTTTTTGTACCTCATAACCAGTGATACATCCTTCCTCTTCTATAAATAAATTATATTTAATACTTTTGTCAAATCTGTATTTTAATGATGCTGTTAAGTCCTGTTGGTGTCATTGTTAGTAACACTTTAGTTCTTATTGCTTTAATGCTTAATATTCGACACATATGCTTAATTATTGCACAGTGGATATTAATGCACTCCATAAGACCACTGCGACAGCCATGATCTGCTGAAATAAATGTGTAATTATCCTATAACTTATGTTAGGTAGGTTACACTTCACACAGGGAGGGTAATATGCATCTCACATCTGTGCAAGATTTTGTAAGATGTGATTTATACACTTATTTAGCTTTTTTATTTAGAAAAACTATAGCAGTTCTCCACCTACAGTTTTGGTAATTCAGTGTTGTTTGTTTGCTGGTATAGAGAAAAGGCGCCATTTTTTTATGGAGTTACAGGTCTATAATACAGGCAGTTAAGTGGTTATTGTGCTGACTGTGACTTAAGTTGTATAGTTTATTTATATTATATGTTATGTATAAATGATCTAATCAGAGATGCATTTTTACACTGGCCTAGGGTTAACTTGAACAGTTTTTGTGCTGTCAGCTCTAAATTTAATGGAAAAAATACCAGTCTAGGGAAGTTACTTGTGGGGTGTACAAAATTAAAGTTGGTAAGAAAATTCAGTTATGAACTTCAGAAAATAAAGTCTTATGGTGTACTGACCATACGCTATATATAAACTTAATTTAACTGTGCAGATAATTTTATGAGATTATGGTAAGAAACGTTAATACAACATGCCAAGAGGCTCTGAATTTGCATAATTGATTGAAGTTATATGTTAAGAGTGGTGACAAAGTTTTACGTTATTTTTTTATAATTGAAACCCTAGTCTTTTTATTTTGGCCCACTGTACTGTGCAGTAGCAAATGTGTGGTCGTAGACACACATTCACCCATGCTTTTAATGATTATTGGAAAAGCTTGTTTGTGTATTTAAGTTTTTTTTTTTTTTAAGAAGCCATCCCAAATTCTGAGACTTAAAGCACAGATATTGAGTGACAACTGTATCTTCTGTAGTATGCAAGCTGCTAGATGGAGTTTGTTTGCAGAGTTGCAGGGCTTTCTTTTTTCATTGCTGTTGAGAGGTGGCAGTGGGGCACAGGTGTATGTTTCTGTGTATCGTATAAGCCGCATTCAGGTGCAGCGGTGTCGTACAGGTGTGCAGGCTTGCCTGATGTCATTCCTACTTTGACTAAATATTTACACAGACTGAGGAGTGATGGGGATTGGAGACAAACAAATATATACTGCTTTTCTTACAGTAGTTGTAGGAGTGTAGTTAATTCGGTTTGCCTATAGAAATTATTTTCTCTTAAGGGAAAAGTTAGTAGTTGAGACCTTTTACAAAGTCTACACTGTTGTCTAATTATAGTAATCTAAAGTCACGCATACAAAATGGAATATTATTTTGGCTGAATTTTGTTTAGATCATTTAACTGTGACTGTAATTAGTTGGGAGGTTGGTCTCTCGGAGTGTGTGTGTGTGTGTGTAACATGCTGCTGTTGATGGAGGAGTGGAGGTGATACCCTTTGACCCCAAGGTCATGTGATCTCTGTTGAACACAAGCAGAGAAAGGTTAAATGTTATACATTCATTCACACCTCCTCTCACTCACATAGACTTGTTCTGGTGCTCTGATGTTCTGCACCCACCCACACACACAAGTGATAATTTCCAGATTATGGGAATTGTGCTGATACACTGTTATCTATGTAATCAAGTCATATAATAATAATAAAAATGACTAAATTTGTCAAAATATAATGATGCCATAATATGATGAATATCATGTGCATGTAATCTTGTGGGATTATGGTGTTACCAGTGCATGAGATTAAATGACAGAATTATCTAAAAGTTTATACAAAAAATATTTTTTAATTTCATCTGAAGTGTAAATATGGACAAACACACACAACTTGTTGAAATGGGTTTGATTTGTGGATTTTGTCATTTAACAAGGCTGTTTATTATTTTAACCACTCTTTTACTTGGTGTCATTTTTTGTGTGCATTTTGGTCTCATTTCAGAGCCCTTTCAGTTTTTTGTGACTGAGCCTTTTTCCTCAATGCTAAAAATTCATGTGGTCAGATGTTTCCTGTGAAGATACTCGTAATATCTTAGTATAGTGTGTGTGTGTGTGTGTGTGTGTGTGTGTGTGTGAGAGAGAGAGAGAGAGAGAGAGAGAGGGAGAGAGTATAACGGACACACTGTAAAAAAACGTAATAAATCTATTTTTGTAAACGCACACATGGATTTCTACTTTGCACTAAAATGAATGCATAATATTGCCCCAATCCAACCCTAAAGATTAAGACTTTTTTCTTTAACGAAATTAAAGTTATATAAACTCCATGCTGTGTTTTTATTTTCAAATAATATAATTATTTATTTATATAATGGACTGCACTGATGATGGATTAATACAGGCCACTAATGATTTTAATCTGATTTTTTTTAGGGAAATGTGTATGAATGTGTTTGTTGAAATAGATAAAGCTGAGTTCAGGTTTATCTGAGAAGCTGCAGAGACCGACACATCCTCTCAATTTTTATACACACTATTACACTCACTGTGTGTTGTTTTTTTGTCTTTTACCAATGTTGCAGTTATTTATATAGCCTACATGTAAATGTTATCACATATAAATGTTGATAATCCTGCTTGTTGATGGGTTTTTTTTTTCAGAATTTGCCTGGTGGTGATGTCAGAATGCTGAAGACAATTAATGGTAATAGCATCTCTCTGCATTTTACTCAAATGTTTTTACTTTATTGTTTTTATGAGAGCTGTGTTTGACACAAGGAAGTTAGGTTTCAGAAAATTACACTTTCAGAACTTAAAAAAAGCTGTTGTGGTGGTATTAAAACTTATAACATTATAATTAAAAACTTTAAGCATTAGGTTGTCTGTCTTAGATTGACACCTCAAAAGAACAAAATTATCATGGATCATTTATTAAGCACATTTGTAATCCTGTTTTTGTCTTTTAAGAATACTAAATTTTGTGTTTATGTCCAGACCAGCGAATCACTCTAATCTTCAGATATCGAAAGATTGGCTTAGGTGAAAGTGTAAATAGATTGTTTTGTTTTAACTAGGTTATAACAGTAGGTTTTGTATATTCTGTAGTTCTCAGATGCTTGATCTTGTTAGAGAATAACAAAGTTGGTTGTTTGTCAAATGCAGGCCATAGGTTCCTTACTGTATCTTGTGAAAAAGTCTTCATAGTCGTAATGTCCATCTCTGTAATCACAATTATAGGCATTATGTTTTATTTGGGGGCCAAAGTCAGTGCTGGAAAACTTTGGAAAGATTCTGTTTCTCTCATTTCCTGTCAAAGTCTTTTATGTTACTTTTTATGAGAAACAATGTATCCCGCAGCAATGATTTCATCAGGAGCTAAACAACATATCAGTAATGTACATTGTCCTGTTTCTTGGCTGTGAAACCATGTTGCATCATTGACCCAAATTCAATAATTATGTTAGTCAGGTTGTAACCTTGGTGTCAGAGTGCACCCTAAAATCCCAATAACAAAAATAATATTTTTTTTGTAATTTGGGTAAAAAGCGTAAACACTGTCTTTATTAATGTATGACAACAGATAACTATTACATTAAACAAATCAAATACCCATTGTTTTAGGTTGTTGGTTTTATAATGTTGTGGTCATTCACAGCACTCATTTAAGACGTTAAAGTTACTGGAATGTTCAGAACCAAAATTCTCCAATAGGTAAACTTAACTTAACCCATAGGTATAATAACTTTTATACATTTCAATTTAATTTACTTGAAACAGCAAAGAATTGATTCATATAAAACAACACACATATTAAATGGAACACCATATATATTAAGCATAATGTAAGCGTGGGAAATCTCTGTTAAAGGGAAAGTTGTTGGCAGGTGCCTGCTGTTGAAGATGATTTGGATGTTGCCAGTGTTGATCGGACAGAATCTTGAAGGTTAAATACAGTTTTTCTAGAACAGTTAGTTGCTTGTTTCCTTTGAAAGCACTGTGTTCGGATGAGCAACTAGAGGCCAGGTTTCCATATAGTGAAGAAAAGGTGCTGATGGATCTGGAGGGAAAATAATCATTAATACCATTGACATTTAAAAGCCTAAAATTCTGATTATTTAAAAAAATTACTACTTAAGTGTTGGGTCCTCTCTTATTAAATGTCCAAAAATAGTCAAATGTAAACATGCCAAACAATAAAACTTGGAGTGTTTTAAAAATCCAGGTTAGTCCCATAACGTTTCTTTTAAAATTTAGGTTCTGTTTTTCTTGCTGTTAAAAATACTATTATTCATTGATCCATATTGTTAATCTATAGAAATACATGCTTTATTTAACTGGTGCAACATGCTGACTTTGCATGCCATAACTTTTTGACTAAAAATATTTAAATATCCAGGTGATAAACGTGTTCTAATAAATATTTACTGAATTGTATCGAAGCACATTTTTTTACTCTATGACATACAGGCAAACATGTCATAGTGAATATGGAATTTTACTGCAAACTGACAGCATCACATCCAGCTGCAGTGTGTATGTTCTTGCTCAAGCGTCCTGTTCTCTTCTGTTTCAGATGGAGTCCTGGAGTGCCTCATGTCCTATTGAGAGAGAGAGAGAGGGAGAGAAAGGAAGGGAGGAAGGGGAGTCACACGCATGTGGTTCTGGCTGTGCTTGGTTGTGTTGCCGAGGACGTGTGAATGTGTGTTAGGAGAAAGAGAGAAAAAGGGACCCTCTCTAGGTGATGGTGTAGCAGCACAGAATGGTTTGTGGTGATACAGAGATACAGGCCGTGATGTGCTGCAGCATCAATTCCTGGGACATACGCAGCAGGAAAGGGATCGAGCTCGTGTGTGGAAATCTGTGTGTTGTCTTGCTTTAGCAGCATGTAAATATTGGAGTTACTCCTTGGCCAATGCCTCCAATATTGCTCGTGCTGCTGAAGCAAGAAGTCACCAAGCTGCACATGTACATCATCTTTTTATCACAGCTACCAGGGCCTTGCTGGTAATGGCTGACTCACTGGTACTAAAATTCCTCCATGGGCTGAATCACAGAAGTAAGGAGAGCGCTCAGCTTCACTGGAGCAAACTGAAGGGTTAAAGGTAAAGGCAGACACTGTTAGTTCTAGGACATTTCTATCAGTTTTATTTTGTATACCAGTTACATTTTTTATGTCTTTGCCCAGTTTGTGATCTTGTGTACAATTTGTATTCCTGAATATGTAAATGTGTAATTCTACCAATTGGTTTTGTCCATTGCCTTCATTAAATATTCCAGCTGCTTAAATCTCGTTTTATGGCATGGTATTTTTAATTATTTTGTGTCAATACAAATGAAAAAGAAATGCAAAAAAGAAAGGAAAAACTTGTGACCTGTGTACTTTTGACTTTGGCGCACTTTATTTATTTGTTTAGCTTAGATGTTGCATTGACTAGGCCTATATGAGGGCTAGTATTTGGTGTCTGCTTTATTCTTAATTGATTACTCCAGATTTTATATAATTAACAAGCCCATAGCGTAAAGTCAAAATGCGCATTGAAATTTAATTTGTGGGTAAAATGAGGCCACAAAAAATACTAAATAAACCTGCATTAAAAGTTATTTTAGAATTTTTCAAATCTCGATTATTCCGGTTCTTGTAATGGAGTGCATATAAATATTGGAGCAAGGGTCCCCAATTGTATTTCTACAAACAGTCACTAAACAGCATGTTCAGATTTTTTTTGTTAATACTATTAAATTTAAGACGCCAAAAAATATAAACGGGCGCATTTCTGTTAGGATCGTTTTGTCAGTTTTTCCTGAAATTGTACTTGACAAAAATGACATTCCGTACCGTTATTAAGATTTTTGGACTTTGATTTATATATGTAATATTTGTTAAAAATAGGGTTCAAAATGAACTTAGACTACTTGAACAGTGATAAGAACAGTAAGCTGTGCAGGACTCAAATACTGAAATCGCCATTCAATGAAAAAAAACGACCCATATATATATATTTTGTTCTCATTTTTACACACTGTTTGGACAAAATGCTTGCTTTCGATTATTTTATTACCGACGCTGTAAACGTTTTTAGTCTAACTTTGTGTTTTATCAGACTTGTAAACACTACATTTTTATATCAGTTTGAACGCAGAAACATTATTTTACGCAGAAATGCATCCTATGTTTTTTATGTCTGAACGGTTCACGGTTATCACATCTTGTGTCCTTAGCCATGAAGCAACTGCGTTTAAGCCGACCACCACTCATCCTGTAATATGACCACGTTTTAACACATTAATTTAATTATCTGATGCTTCATTTGAGTCGTATGACGCTTTTAGACATTAATTAAAGATGGTCGACACAGATATTATATTGTAGAAGCAGTAAATGGTTTTCTTGAGCTGTAGGCGAAACAAATATTACTGATGTTATTGAAGATTTAGAGATAAAATGATGGTTTATGCGTGAATGCTTTATAATTACAGCTCTTTAATTAAACTAATTACGGGCAAATAGACAAATGTACACCAGCATCTTGTAGTTTTAAAACATATCTACATTTATTATTTTGAATCAGAATCGAATTTATGACGTTTTAAAAAAAAATTGCATTTTATAAGACACGTTTGTGGCCTACTTTAAAAGTGGCCTACTTTTATTTAAAAAAAACTTAACTCCGCCACGGTCGCAGGTGAGAAAACAAAATTAAGTTCACGGATTTTTTTTACCTTAATGAAAACAAAATGCGCTTTGATTTTCGCACTATTTGTATTGTGCTGCATGGTCAGTGTGTTTGAATAAAAAGGCGGTCTAGCTTAATGTTTTTGTAAAAACAAAAAGGTCGCTCTATATTTTTATGTGTTTGTGTAAAGCTTAAATAATTTTACCTTCATATCTTCCAGCACTCAAAATTTGCAGCGCACAGATGGAGACCCTCATGCTCTTAATTCTATAGAAACACACACACACACACGCAAAATCAGTTTTAAGTCTTCAATCCGGACGGCGCTTGCATATTCTCTAGTTCCTTAAATGTTAGAAAATGGCATCTTTAGTAAATTAAAACAACTTTAATGGGAAAATATTCTTTCTTTCTGCACCATTAAAATTTGGAGTTTTACTCTTAGTGCTAATGCTCTATATTGCTGCACCATTTATCACCATGCAAGGTTGCTTTGCCATTGCGAACGCCGTATGACACGTATGGAATTTTTTTTTTATTATGATTTCGTTCTTATATATGATAGCTGTGAATTCCAGTGTTTTTGAGAGCTATTAAATATCTGTGCCCGTATTCTTAAAGCTTCTAAGAATCCTCTAAGAAAGCTCTTAATTTATCTTAAAAACGTCTTGGCTTAAAAGTGATTCAGGACCAATCTGAGAGCAACTCTGAGCAAGGAAAAGACAAAAACTTTGATCTTAGTGAGGAGGCGGGGCTGACCCCGTTGCTATGTCTTTTGAAGACTGGTTGGTTTGTTGGCCAAGAAGGAAAAAAGATTGTTTTATAGGGTCATTAGTTTGAAATTGCACATGTAATTTTTTTCTGTTTTACCGTATTACGCACACACAAATACATTATTTATTTTTTATTTACCATGCTGTTAATGTCAACGTATTTGATAGGAAATGAACAGTGACACAATAAGTTTCTGTAAGTGCTGTAATTGTTTGTGTGATCCCCATAGAAGGTTGTGACAGTACCAAATCATCTCTGCTGCATTTCTCCTGTTGCTAAATATGTTAATGTAGTGATTTCTTCTATTTCTGCCGCTATGGCATTTCTGCACTGGCTTGGATATGTTAGCGTGTCTCTAATAGGATCGGTCCTGCACGATCTAATGTGTTGTGTCTTATTAACTCACTGTCATTCAATTCAATGTAATTTAATGTTATAGCGCGTTTACAATTTGCATTGCATTGCATCAAAGCAGCTATACAAGAAAACCAAGATAAACCTATGTTAAACACACAAAAACAATAAAAAATCAGATGAATCTTTAAAGTAATATGGAAATTTATGGAAACACATTTCTTCTCACTTTTCGTGTTTCGTCCATTTTTTCTGCTGCTAAAGAAACTATTAAGTCTCTTAAAAGTCCTCCTCGCTACTCCTAAAATTTTGGACCTTAAGAGCTCTTTTAAGGGTTAAGATGCTTCATGAATTTCTTTTTTCTTTACTAGGATCTTTTCTGTAATTTTAAGGGGAAACGCCCACATTTTTAAGAATTTTCTTAGAATTTTGTCACTAGGAGCAACTCTTTGCGCTAATATTTTTCACGAATACGGGCCCTGTTCTTTTAGTCTAAGAAAAACGATGATATTACATTTTAACAATTTTTAGGGCACAGTGAATATGACATTTTATGTGGCTTTAAGTCGTTGTGTGATGATGTAGTTAAACAATTTCAAGTCAGCATAATGCTACAACTAAAATGTGTCCTAAAAAGAAATGCTTTTATTTATTTTCAGTTTTTCACATTTTAAAATTGAAGAAAACAAATCATTTAAGTTTTCGGAGTACAAGTTTAAGTGTACAATGTGCGGTTCTTTCAGAAACGAATCTTGACGATACAAAACCAAACAGCCAAGACAACTGAATCGTGAGTCATTAGATACAGAAAGACAGTAAAAAAAGCACCCAAACTGCTACCCTCTTTCCTACAAATCTTTGGATTTTAGTATAAAAATGAAATAGAAACCTGAAAACTCGTTATTTTATACAGTGGTGCATTTGTTTAAAAAGACGTGAAAAACATTAAGGAATGTGGATTACATAACACCAGGCGCCATTTCACAATAAACTATTTCTTAGCAATACATTCGTCATAGAATGTTACATATTTATCAACAAATTCATGTTATTCTAAAGATTTTAGATCTGTATTTTGTAAAGTAAATTAAAAAAATCATTTCATTTATCAACTCCAGTTCGCCTGGCAACAGTCGGCTAAATATATGTGCAGTGACGTGCGCAGGGCTCCACCGATGACGTCATACTAAAACAGTCATCTGTGAATATCTCAGCTTTACAATTTAAACCGGAAAAAGGGAAAACGTTTTTTAAATCAGTCTCAACTTCCTGCCATTTTTGCAAATCTCGTGTCTCTCATGCACAGAAGGGCTAACATTACAAATGGGTTGTGGAGTTTTTAATCATTTGAAAGAAATGTATTAAATTGTATAAAATAGCTATTCCATAACTACCAAACTTAAGACACGAATCTATTCGATAAACAAACGCAACTCAATTAAACTTAAAACTAGGTCTCAAGATTTTAGGGCTTAGTTGAATACTACTGTAATATTCTTATGTATGTAAACAAAATAAACCTTAAAATAGTATGTTCTATTATAATAGAGTTAAAAGTAGCCCAATATTTCTGAATGAATTACAAAGTGAGTGGTCGTGTGTGTTTCCGACATTCAGTTACGTAACGCATAACCTTCTGTCAAATCGTGTTTCTCCTCTCAAAGTTTTGTTTGTCTTTAAATTCACTTCACTACTGTTTCCACATCTACAGATATCTTACAAATGATGACAATTTAATCATATGTGAGAATTGTCCATTTTTATTCGAGAGGAGATTGTCCACTTGACGTGGAATGTGAAAAATGCATTACTCTGTAGTGTTATTCAAAAAGTAAACAATGATTACCACGTTTTCCATTCACGTAAAAGGAGCAAAAAAAATCTGTGTTACTTTTAAAGCACACAATTGGTGACTATATATGAAACAACCGTTCTTGTTGCAAGTTTAATAACAAACGAAAACACAAACTTAACTTCCCCAATGCTACAAATCTGATGTATAGACTAGTTTGAAAAAACTGTACTTTAAAACTGTACCTAATGAAGGAAGTTATAAAATCAGCTGATGAAATCGGATGTCGTGTTTATAAGGTCCAAGATACAGTTCCGACACAGCTCAATGAGAAGTGTGCAGATTGCGGCTCCTTCTTTCCAACAGAACCCGAACCAGCGCACAATCTCCCCTGGACCCGGCAGAGTAAAGCCAGAGAGTGCGACCACCTTATCGTTTAAGCTCAGAGCAAGACAGTCTGAAGGGAGAAAGTTCAGCGCAGGCAGACACGCGCATACAACCAGAACAACTCTCCACAGTACACGGGAATAGCGAGGAACGGGGGCAGGGGGCAACGAAGCCAAGTATGAGCCGCTTTCGTACGGGGCGCACAGCTTGTCCACCTCTCCAAGGCGCACTCGATCCCATTCCTTGACATCGAAGCTCTGCAGGTTATGCAAACCCACTTCCAAGTCAGTTCGAGACGGCAGTGGTGTTGCTCGAATCACGCGCAGTTTTTCTCTGAAGGCTTGCATCTGCTGTAGAAAAGTAAGAGGATCAGACAGTGACCGGAAGGATTCGGCGATGGCGAGAGCGCGCCGTTGTTCCTCGAGCGCCGAGCGCAGTCGGTTTATCTCGGGGTCAAATGTCTGCATGACCGCGAGCTTCAGAGTCTCGAAGTCAGAGAGGATTTCACTCCGTTTGTGCTCCAGTGTGCGCAAGAGTTTGTCAAAGTATTGAGAGACCCCATCTGCGTCCCTTGAGACCCTCTCCAGCGCTTTTTTCTTCGCTCCCTCCAACGATTCCAAGCACGAATGCACCTCCGCACTTCTCCATCCCTCCACGACACGAAACAACTCCTCAAACGCTACCTTCTCTCTTTCGTAAGCCTCCTCTAGCGCGCAAAACTTGTGTCCTTTATGATCACCTGTTGTGGCGCAAAAACCACAGATAAGTTTTAGATCCGTGGCACAGAAAATGTTGAGCGGTTGCCCACTGTGAGCTCGACAGAGAGACATCCTCGGCAGCACCCGAATCCTGTTGTACTTCTCCACGATGCCGCGTAAGGAGTAATTGACTTGCAAGCTTGCGATGCCGTTGTGCACGGTCTCCTTTCGACAGGTCGGGCATTTGAACGGAGGTCTCCATGCGATGCTTCGGTTGCCGTCCAGAATGCCCTCGAGACACTTCTTGCAAAAGCTGTGGGAGCAAGGCAGAACGCGCGGGTCCTCAAAGAGACAGCAGCATATCGGGCATGTGAGGTCCTCCTCCAACAGCTCCATGGTATCCTAATGTGAAAAAATAAATAAATAATGACAGCTTGTCGACGATATGACACATCAATACAACTGCCATCAATTTGCCAAGCTTCTATCGAGTGCATCTCAGTATCTAGGGCGCGCACTGCTGTCCAGGATCAGAGCATCATATCCGTTACGCACAATACTGTACATACTTGTATAATGCAAGTGTTTCGTCAAAAACAAAGCACTTTTGACCGATCGAGATTGTCCTACGAGCCTACAGTAAACATTTATTTATTTCTTAACGCCATTCCAGTTCCAGCACCTATAGTTAAGCTCAAAAGATAATTTTGCCTCATAATAAAAACAATAAAAAACGTCATCCTTGTACTGGCTATTTAAATTAGATCTTAATGATGTCGTATGTCACAATCTATAATTCAAGAATTAATATCATCTGCATCGATCGATTTTGAGTGTCCAGCCTAGTTTTGTTTTTAATGAGCGTGCATTTCGAGCGAAGCCCGACAATGAAGCTGCTGAAACTAAATAGTAGTTCAGATTGCCTGATGATGAAGACGTCTGAGTGCACCAGTACTTCATTTTTAATTGCCCACGTGGGAATTCTCGTGCACTGATATCCAAAGACCTTCCAACTTCGAGGTATTGATGTGAGTCAAAAACAGAAACGCCACCGCCGAGTTGTCAAAATGTTTGAGTTTCGCCCTATGCCTAGGTCCGGTTGTCAAGGCATTGCTACGGTTGTGGCAGATTTTGCAGGCAGAACGCATCAGCAATTGGACTACAAACGCACTAGATGCTTAGGAAGTGTGCAACGCAATCGTGGCTCTTGTTGCTGTGCAGACTTCGCCCTGTCCAATTGAGCGATTTTAACTAGTTCAGCTCAAGTGAGTATGCTCAAACAATTCAGATGGATTCGCGCAACGTGTTATTCGACAATGCAACGAAAGCCATACATTGCAATGACGAATTCTGCATTACGTCCGGATGGCATGGTGCATTTTCAAGGTCGGGTAGTTAGATACACGTTTTGTGCAGTGTCAACGAAAATGCAGATGATCCCTTCATCCGTGGATGGGGTTGCTAGGGAGTGTTCTCTCTCTCTCTCTCTCTCTCTCTCTCTCTCTCTCTCTCTCTCTCTCTCTCTCTCNCTCTCTCTCTCTCTCTCTCTCTCTCTCTCTCTCTCTCTCTCTCTCTCTCTCTCTCTCTCTCTCTCTCTCTCTCTCTCTCTCTCTCTCTCTACAGATTACGTCATTACTGGCGTTACCTATAATCTGCCCACTAAAGTGCAATTCATATGTTATATAAATCACTTGATATTTGTCATTCATCACTCATCGTGGACCACTGTGCAGTTAACAGACAAACATCCTAAAATGTCAGTAATCTACACTGGTGAATCATATAGTTTCTCCCACAAACACATCACGCCAATGTGGTCTGGTCGCATATGCTCGTGCCATGTGTCAGGGTCTTGACGCATCGATAACCAATCGCTACTGAGTCACGTGTCAAAATATTTTGACCTCGATTTTTCTTCCCCTGTTTCCATGCCATCAGGAAGAGAACTGCATCCGAGGCTATGCGCTCATTGGTCAAATCAGGGATGAAAGCTCAGGCAGTGACGTAATTGACCACGAGAGGGCGAGAGCCTCGGCGAACAGCAGGTTTGTCATAGAAGTAGGATAAGATCAAATAGATTTGTTTTATTTTTTTATATAATAAAAACAAATAAGCGAAAACATACAGTACATTTAGAAATAAACAGGATTCATCCCAAATAAATGTAAGGCATAAGATACTCTTATAGCTTTTATGTAGGAGATTTAGACTACAGTGATAAAGACAACAGATTAACCCAAAATATTAAAATATAAATAGTTTTGAAGCTGTTATCTAGCTATTTATTCGGTAGGATTGCATTTCACTGGGGGACCTGAAAACAGGTGGTCATAAACGATGGGTCTAAAATGATATAGTTTTTTATATTTTGACACTTAGCTGTGAATTCATTGTTTTTACGTTTACTTATTGTCCAATAAAAACGGGCATTGTCACGTGGTACCTGATACTGTTCTCACCACACGTAAAGATGGACCAACCATACCCTTACGAAAATTTACCATGGTTTTACTACAGTTAAAATTGAAAAAACATGGTTTTACTACAGTTAAAACAAAAAAAAAAAACATGGTTACTGTAGTAAAACAATGGTTATCACAAAATAACCATGGTTTTGAAAACCATGGTTTTTGTAAAAACCATAGTAAACGATGGTCACTGTAGTAAAACCATGTTTTTGCCCCAAGTAATCAATGCACCTAAAAACCATGGTTACTACTCTTGTACCTAAAAAAAAAACATGGTTAATTTTCGTAAGGGTAGTTGTACAAGATTGCTGCATAAGGATATTTAAAAGTATTTTCACTTGCAACTGAACATTATCATGGGTAAATATTTATAATTTCGGAAAATAATAGCTGGAATCAATATATTTAAACAAAATGTTTCTTTTTACTAAGGATGTTTATTTATAAGCAGGGGTGCACATAAGTTTTTCTATCTGGTTCTCAAGAGAGCACCTGGAGATTCGGTTTGGTGCTTACATTGCACATAGTGTGACAAATTATATTTACCTATTAAAAATAAAAGTAAAAAAGTAGTTACTTTTTAATGAACAATAAACAAAATAATAAAGTGGGATAATACTTATATTACTTTAAAGTACACTTAAAATACAATGATAATGTATTTCTTCTTGTTTTTCTTTTTACATTAGTAAATATTAATTTTCAACACCAATTTTGAAACCTAAAACGACAACCTTTTTGGTTTTTGGCAGGTTGCTGGGAAGTGCACTTGCGAGCGCACATGGAGACTTGCGGTGCGGAGCTAGGATCGAGTATAGCATAGAGAAACACAAGCTGCGTGCAAGTGTCAAGTTTAAACTGCTTGTCCTTTTAGAAAGTTTAAGAGAAGCGGTGTTTTGGTAGACGCGCAGCGCAGTGCAGTTCCAGACATTCACAGAGGCTGCGCGTGCCGCGTGCTTCTCTAGTAACGAAAGCATAACCAACAAAGGCGGAGCTACCAATACTCCGTTTTTCATCATTTACACACAGGTCCCGTTTAACAACGGGAACAAACGAGATATCAGTAGTTTTAGCAGCATTCAGTACAAACGGAAATCTTATCCAGTATTACATTTAGTCAGTCTAAAACAGTGATTGTGCATCAAAAGGTTTCAACCATGTCAGTACGCAAATGAACGTTCTAAACTTATTTACAGAGCGCATTTTTAATTTTGGTCGCGCATGCGCACCACTTATATGCATCCCTGTTTATAAGACACCAACCGTATTGAATTTTAAATGCAGCCCAATCTTACATCAGAGCTCGTTAGCGCCTCCTTGAGGCAGATAACGTTGTGTCTCATAAGAAAACATTTTCAGCACTCAATTTGAATATTTGCAGCTCAAAGATTTTTCTATTGGGATGGAGAGTTGTGCGCTCTTCAGTTTGACGTGTGTAACTGCACTTCCGGTGATCTCAGCGCTAGAATGGCTGCGGTTTTTACGTGTTGTTTGGGCTGCTGCGGGGATGGCGGACCGGGTCATGCTCCCCTCAAAGAAATGCCAACCGTACATTTAGACACGCATCATATGGGTAAGAGTTATTTACATTGCTCGGTGAACATCAGAACCGCGGGGTCACAAAAAGTCACCGATTTACTTACACGAAGATGCGTGTCAAATTAGCCGATGACGGCATATCCCAAAACAACGACTAGCAGTTCAATTCTTCGGTAAATAAGACGCATACGTTTGTTGTAGAATCTAATCAATCAAGTAGTTCGATCGTTTTCCACAAGCCATCAGTTGCTTACCGCTGTTATATAACTTAGCCCTGACAGATCCGATATCTCGTTTCATTCACATTTTCAGTGGATTTAAGGAACGATTCTTTAAGAAGCATGTTATTCTGCATACAAATAGCGTGTATATATACATACCTTGTGACTGCTGTGTCAGTGTGGTCATGAAGAGTTTGCCTGGCCTTGTTTCCCAGGGACGGATGTGGTCATAGTGAAAAGCGGGAGGCGGATCTGTGGAACTGGAGCCTGTCTCGCCAACGCCCCTTTACACCAGAACAAGAGCTATTTTGAGTTCAAGATCCAGTCCACGGGTGAGTACCTATGAAGATCTTATACATTAATGTCTTCATTCTGTCTGTATGAATATGCTACGGCTTTTGTTGTGACTTCAGTCTTACATTATTGTGGTGTATTGATAACAGTGTTGGAAGTGGCCAAGATCCACTGGGGGGACTCTAGTTTGGGACATATTTTGTCATTTTAAACCAAAAATGCAGAAAATGACCCGTTATTTATGTATAAAGTGTGCATAGCTTTTGGAGCCCATTGCATGGGTAAAATATAAAAACCCTCTACATTTTGAGGTGGAACTCTGTCTCCTGTGTTATTCCCCCTTTTCCATATAGCAGAATCTAAAATAAATATAAAATGATTTACATTTTTTAATAATGTTTAATACTATTTTATAATTCATATTTTTTCAGAAGACTACATGTTTTCTGAACCTAACAATGATTTACAATTAACTTTTAAGGTATGTTTTGTGCAAAATTATTTGGTAAACAATGGAATATGGTCAAATTTGATCTTTTATTAATATTTGTTGATCCTCTCTTGCAGTAATATTTTGTAGCCACTCGATAGGATTTGCTCAAACTTTACTTTTTGCCAATGCTGAGCTTCAGTTTACATTCCAAACACAACCACACAACATAAATAAAATGTTTGTAGTGCATCATTATTGCTATATTTAAATAAAAAGTTGGAGATCACTTTTGGTCAGGTGTGTGTATCTGTCTCAGTTTATGGATGTTTGTCATGCAGGTGTATGGGGGATCGGTGTGGCGACACAGAAAGTAAATTTGAACCAGGTGCCGCTGGGTCGAGACAGTCACAGTTTGGTGCTAAGACATGATGGCTCCATATACCACAACAATGAGGAGAAAAATCGACTGCCTGCCAACAGTCTGCCACAGGAGGGAGATGTAGTGGTCAGTTTTTTCCTTTGTATGTTTGCTTACGTGAGCTACCAATAGCTTCATTGTGAAATATAGCTAATATGATAATGCTGTATCGTTTGTGTGTCTGTTTTCAGGGACTGACCTATGACCATGTGGAACTGAACTTGTATTTGAATGGAAAAAACATGCATTGTCCAGCCTCAGGAATTCGAGGGACAGTATTCCCTGTAGTTTATGGTGAGTGTGGTTTATGTTTTACAATATTGGCACGCTGGTTCACCCTTGCATATTACAACACTGCCAGTAATATCAATTCAATACCAATAATTAGCAATGCTCATAATATAACTTTAGTTGTTAATGTAATGCGGAAGCACATTTCTGAGTCAATAATCAATATGACACTTACAAAAAAAAGAGATTCATGCTGCCATTCATTTAATATAAAAAACAAAGAAGTTATGCTGAATCCTGCACGAGGAACTCATATTTCCATCTTCTTTTTTCTCTCTCTCAGTGGATGACAGTGCCATCATAGACTGCCAGTTCAGTGATTTCTACCATACTCCACCTGAAGGCTTTGAAAAGATTCTGTTCGAACAGCAGATCTTTTGAATCTGAAGCTGTGTGTGCATACACAGCGTAAAGTGGATCTGTGTGCCTGGCAGCACATAGTTGTGTCCTCTTTCAATGTTGCTTCTGCCTTTGCTGTTACTACTGCTGCTCTTGTCCGTCTGGAAGATGAACCGGGTGTGTGTACACACAAGGCAGAGAGAATCTCTAATCTAGATCAATGGCACCTAACCCTGTTCCTGGAGGATCCCTGCGGTACACATTTTGAATGTCTTGAATCAACTCCTCAGCTCTTTAAGGAAGACATCCAAAATGTGTAAGGTTGAGGATCCCTGAGGAACAGGGTTGGGAAACACTTCACTTAAGCACTGAAGACACTTACTGATGTCAACTTTCTGGATTGGGTGAGAGAGGTGTGTATCTTTTTATTTAATGTTAGTGTACAGTGATCAGGTTTGTGCTGTCTTTATTTGATTTGAATTACATTAGATTTTCCTCTTATATGTACACAAATATCAACTCTCTTGAACGAAAGGCTTGTATTTGCACTAGTTATTGGTCTTTGAGAATCAAACCAAAACTCTGTGTTAAAATAAGTTTTGATGTGTGATGATTTTTGACGAATCTGTTACTGTCATTGCCTTTCCTCTGAACTAGGCAAGTGTATCTTTGTCCTGTTGATAAAGTGCTAACTACAATAGCAGTTATTCACATTATTTTCCAGTGTATTTTATCGCTTTACCTCTGTGATCTGTGATCTTCTCTTTTTGCACATATTGAAGTGACTTAAGCTGGACAGGCTACAGTTTAAAATACCCACCAACACTATGAAGGGTTTGTTGTTGTCACCAGACCACACATTGGTTAGAATTTTTTCTTTTAAATTTCCTATAAAGTTTGTTTTTTATTTTGTTAACAATTAATGTATTAACTATTAGCTAACAAAAACTGACCACTTGGCCTCATATCTTACCAGAACCCTTAAGCCAGGTTTAAGGCGTCTGGTTCCGGTAACTTTTTACTCGAATATACTATTTATCTTTACAGTAACTGACAACTCTTAACCAAATTTATCGGGCTAATGCAGAGATGTTGTTCTATCAGTGCAAGTCATCCAACTACAAACAGCATGTATCATTTTTATTCTATACAATTCAATGCAAATCTTACATGCAGTAACTGAAAGGTAATGTGTTTTCAGAAAAGGGTTACTAAAATATATACACAGAATTTTTGCCCACAGTAAGGATTAAAATGTTTCTTACTTTCCAGAAGTGCTCTATTTACCCGAGGTATTCTGTTCTTTTCAAACCTGTGTTATATGTTGACATCAATGGCCTATCAACAAATAAAGTATTTTAAAAAAGTGTTTCTGTTTATTATGTTAGTTCTAGGTTCAGGATTGAATGTGTTGAAGTTTGTCAGTTGTATACAACTTTTATTTATCTTTCAGGGATATGGTGTTAGTTTTTCACTATTAGTTCCAAAAATTATGGATGCATCTAGTTTCTAATTGGTTAAACTCGTGGCATTAGAACTCACCCCATGTTACTCCCTCGGTCTTCCTTTTTATTGTCTTGACGTCTCAGCATGCCAAAACATAAGTCATGACAGACAGAGATTCAGCAGATATTTTGAGAAAAGATTAAATTAGGTGCACAGCATTTATTTGGCCATCACACCTTTAGGCTGTATATCTTTAACAGATGACAATAGTTTACTGTTTATAATTGTGTGATTAACAAACTGAAGCCTACAATCTGTGTTTGTTTTCTAAAATGTATAGGGTGAAACATAACATGTAAAGTGTTTGTTAAAAAATTTTTTAAATAAGAAAACAATGCTTGTAAAAATTGGTTGTTAAATTTAAACAAATTAATTATAAAAATAATTTAATAATAAACTGGGAGTAAATATAGCAAGTGTATATAAATAAATATATTGATCTTTACATTATTACAGTATATTGCTAAATAAACATCTGCTTATCATACATTATAGTATTTATACTTTGAGCCTTAAAAAGACTTCTTAAGGAAAAATATAGATGATATATAGATGTAAAAAAGCTAACCAACAACATTGAATAGCTAGTGAAAACTCACCGAAGTTCACGCAGTGTTTTGCATTTAAAAAACTTTACAGACTACACAGACATGATCTTCTAGAGTTTGGCTACTTATTAACTACGGAAAATCAGAACGATCTATTTTTAGTGAACAACTTAGTTCACACAAAAATGAAAATTCTGTCATGAATTACTCACTCTCTAGTTGTTCCAAATATGTATTTCTTTGTTGCACCTATTGTATTATTGCCCCTGTGACATATCGCTTTATTGTTTCCTAAATTCTCTGTAAGTCGACAAATGTTGACAATAATAAAATGTTGACAATAAAACAAAATGGTAGGTATATTTTTGACAATAAAACAAAATGGTAGGTATATTTTTGACAATAAAACAAAATGGTAGGTATATTTTTGACAATAAAACAAAATGGTAGGTATATTTTTTATAAGACATTTCTGTTGTGATTAATTTTTGAAACATAAAAATTCGATTTTTATAAAACTTAAACACAAAAAAGATAACAGTTATTGCACAAGGTCACTCTAACATTTAAACATTTTATGTTCCAAAAAATTACTAAAACTAACTCTTGCTCACTGACAGCTAAAAGTAAACAAAATGTAACACTAACAAACCTATGAACCACAATGTGTGACACAACCTTGCAGTTCTACACATCAGAATATTAGACTAATTTAGACTGAATCTGAGGACAGCTCTGGCATCTCTCAGCGCTGCCATTTTCCTCAGCAATTCCCGTTCCTGCTTCTCCAGGTCTAGAAACACAAAGAGCAAAGCATCAGCAAGCAAAAATATCACAGTGCAAAGATTTTATAATGCTAACTACTGCAATGCACATATTTAAGATCAGGAGATAGTCTGAGAATTTAAGAAAGTCACAACTAATATGACTAGTGGAGGGATGCAGGTCATATGATGCTGGTCATAGTGAAAAGCAACCGAAATATTGTACCTTGTTCAAGCTGAGTTATAATTGTAGGTAGTCGTCCAGATGCCTCTAATACCTTCAGAGCAACATCAAAATCTGTGGAATTTTCAAAAGCGATCACGGTTTAGCAGTTGTATTAACCCACCCTTTAGCAGATTTTTACAGAGGCTGCTCTCTCACCCTGCTGAGTGGCTTCCCGTGACTGTATCCGTTGTCTTATGCTGTTCAGCTGAGATACCAGTTCTGAGAAGATTTCTTCAGTGCATCCGGCCTCATTACATTTAGCCCAGAATGTTGTGGCGCTGGACTCCAAGCTCATCATGGCATCCACATCATTAGCATCCGAGGTGCCAGGATGATGTGACGCGGACGCCGCTTCCGGAGGAGAACGTTCTGCTGGGTGATCCGTAATGATGTGAGATGCTGAAAGTGGTTGTATTGCGGATGGTAATGCTTCTGGAAAGTCTGATGTGGGGCTTTGTAGCTGATCGGTGGGACCGCTGTCTGAGCGTTCTTGTTGGGGCATGTGGTCAGCGGAACCAGGAAAGGCCGGGTCAGTGTTTGGAGCTTTGGGCTCTGAGGCAGTTATGTTTGTCGATGTTGTATCTCCAGGTTCAGGTTCAGGAGTGACAGAACCGGGTGAGGTACACACATCAGCCGTGACGGGCCTGGAAGGTGAACAAGGGTCTAAACTGTTCTCTGAAAGGCAAAGAGAGCATATGAACAAATCAGCCCATTTGTTTACTGAAATGTCAGCAGTGAGACAAGCCAAGAGAACATGTACCTGATTCCATCGAGGGCCCTGAGTCCATGATAACTGTGCATTCAACAGTGACATTGTAAGGTCCTGATGGTAACAAACTTTGAGATACATCCTGACAGACAGAGAAAGAGCATCGTAAGCAATGTACAGCTGGTTTGAGTCAAAATTATATATTAAATCAAGAGAGAAAAACGTAGTGTTGAATAAAGTAATCAGAATAAAGTATTCTAATGAGTCACAAGACATTACTGTGTGTAAATCACTCTAAGTGTAGAGATGCACTCACTGAATCAATGTCAGTATCATCACCATCATCTCCTGAAAACAACAAGTGTTTTTACAAAAATAAAAAACTTGATTTTTATTATATTTGTATTTTTTAAGATACACACACAGATAGTGTTTATGTATACCTGTGGGTAATGAATTGAGTGCCTCACAGGGTCTGCAATGAGACAGTAAAATTCAATGATAATGTTCTTACAGACATTTGCTATGTTAACCATTATTTTTGCCAAGATGACAGCACTGTCTTCAGAAACGTTTTTAACAGCATTAACAATAATGCTAGAATGTGTAGTATATTGTCAGAAACTATGGTTGTCTATCTATGGCATGACTATCTATTCTTGTAAAACTAATAACAAACTACAGTGGTGTCTAAACACATGATTCAAGAGTAAAATGAAGAATAAAACTTCTGTTACTTAGATTGATAGGCGAACGGAAATAAACATACCTTGTATTTTCAGTCACAGGAGTTGAATGCTATTAAAAGGGAACAGTGAGCTACAATTGAACAAGATTCACAAGCACCCAGTTGGGTTTGATGCAAATCAGAATGTAAATTCATGTAGGGCTGTCAAACGATTAATCGCGATTAACTGCATCCAGAATAAAAGTTTGTGTTTTCATAATATATGCCTGTGTCCTGTGCATATTATTTTTTTATTTATAAACACATACATGCATATATTTAAGAAAAATATACGAGATAAAAATGTATAAACGTTTATTTATTATATTGGTAAATCTAAATAGATTAGTGCTGTCAATCGATTTAAAAAATGTATCTGATTAATCACACATTTTTTCTGATTAATCGCACATAACATTAATGTTTTAAAATGTACTTTTAAATTCTAATAATTTCACATTTAATCTTCAAATTAATGTAGAAACAACAGATTTCTTTAACAGCATCATTTTATGAATGAAAGCCAACATTCTGATATTAGTACTGCAACTGATGTCTCTATTAAATTTATATAGTTTTTTTTACATTATATTCTTTACGCTGATCTGATGTCACTCCCATTTTCACAACTCTTTGCATTAATATAAGATTTTATTTAACACGTTTTGAAGTCTGTGCTTACGAAAATGCTAGACAAAACAGGCTTTCTGGCATAATCTTGCATGGTTTTGGTCATTCAAGCACGAAAGAGAATTTAATACTGGTGTGCTGTCTGACAGAGATTCACTGACGCAGCCTTCAGCCCGTGACTGTATACACCAGACTGGACCTCGCGTTGCGTTTTGCCGCGTCCCACAGTTTAGAAGCTGTCTATCTTCAATGAACGCCTCAAAGCAACTCTTTCAAATCACGCTTAAGTGGTTTAAAAGTCTGTACATGAATAAGAGCGTGATTATAAAATTATTAAATATTTTTAACACGTTAATCTGAAAAAAAAAACGTAATCGCATGTGTTAACGCGTTAACGTTGACAGCCCTAAAATAAATACATCTAAATATTTCCTAAATGTATATACATGTATGTGTATGCTTTTGTGTTTATAAATACAAAATTTATATGCACAGTACACATATATTATGTTAACAAAAACTTTTATTCTGGATGCGATTAATCATGATTATACCGCGGGGCTGTTGAATGCTTCAATATGATTGGTTGACAAACGTTATGGGTATGCATTAACTTTCAGTAAATGGACACCTATGAAGGTGTTCCAGGTCTGCTGACCGCATTACAGTTCCATTTCACTTCACCAAGTTTAAATAACTATTTATATAATTATATTATATATATATATATATTACTATAGTGTAGCCTAAAGGCCATCACCTCACACAGCACACTGCTCTTGATCTGACATCAAACTTTACTGTTAATGGAAACGCGTGCACAGTTTCGTTTCAATAAACAAAACAAAATTCATAAACAACATAGAAATACATATACTGAAATCGAATAAATAAAATAACTAAATAGAAAAACCTACTGGTTCGTTTTCCTCTTCATGCTGCCTATGACTGATAACAAATATATTTTGATAGACCTACTCTTTCAAAAGTTTGCGTGACTCCGCTTCGCGGCCGCATTTCCACCTCGGGGTGTGCATTAACTTTTGAATAATTGAACGGCCCTTCAATTATTCCTTACTTAATCGTTTGACAGCCCTAGATTAGCATGAAGCCATAGAACCTGTATGTATGTAGACATTTAAAATGATCACAGTTTAATATGTGCCACTTACATTGTGCTGTGTTGGAGAGGTGCATCCCCATGCATGTGGCACTACTGGTGAAACTACAGGATTAGTGCTGGTCTCAAGTTCATCATCTAAATGACATAAAATATGACAACATATATATAAAATATGACAAACTTACATTTTACACAAGTCAAGAAAAACTTTTATTGTGATGTTGAATTAGCATTAGAAAATAGTAATATAACCAATAACAAATACCTGAGTCAAGTACTGACAACTTCTTTTTCTTCCTTCTGGGAGTTTCTGGTGAACTAAAAGCATTCAATAAACATGTTGACAATATTTTTTGATTAAAAGGTTAAGAGTGAGTTTGGACACACACACACACACGCGCGCGCGCGCACGCACTATACTTACGCTGTTGGTGAATCAAATTCAATCTGTTAAAAAATACAAAGGAAAGGGAAATTAAATTGTTGTTGGCAACTTTTCTCTAAAAGTATTTCTGGAAAGGTCATATCTGTGTGAGTGCATTAGATCTGTTTGATTCTATTTAAGTAAAACATTCATCATTGTGTTACTACTGTACATTTCTTAAACTGCCATTAATTCCTAGATAATGTGCTATCCAGCATCCTCCAAAATATTTTGATTGATCTAATCGCATTCAATAACTATTTTTTGCTTCTTTACTATATTAAACATTAAATCTGCGTAATAGTTAAAAGTTTATACTTCTGATGCGGAAGATCCTGTAATAAGGAAAACCCCATGTGTTTTATGTGATAGAAGTGTATGTGTGTTATGTGTGCTGACCCTCTTGTTAAATTGTCTTGGATTGTCACCATTACAGCCATTCAAACGAGATGCTGTGGCCCTATTAACCAAACCTAATAAACACACAAACAGCATGAATGTAACAGAAACACTTCTGTACAGGTGAAATAAATAAACCAATAAGAGTGTCATCAACAGCACAGGGAACCAATGCTTTAACCTCTGTTTTACCTTATTTACAAAAATAAAAATATTGTATTAATCTGTACCTGTAGATGGTAGATTGAGATTTTCACTGGGCCTGAAGTGAAACAGGTCAAATCTCTTAGGGAATTCACAGACAACAGCTTTTACAAGATAACTCTTGGCTGTAGTCTTGATCCTATCTCACCCTACAGTATGTTTATTGCTGTTTCTTTAGATGAATAAAAGAGTAGTTCACCTTCAAAATGGAAATTCTGTCATCATTTAAACACAAAAGAAGATATTTTGAAGAATGTTGTTAACAGCCCCCCCACTCACTTGCATTGGTTACAATCGAAGTGAATAGGGGGCTGGGCTGTTCTGTTACCAACATTTCAACAGTCATACAGGTTTTAAATGACAAGAGGGCATGTAAATGATGACAGAATTTTCATTTTGAAGGTGAACTACTCCTTTAAGTAAATCATACCATAGGTAAAACATACCTTGCACCTTGAGCCATAGGAATTGACTGTAATTAAAAATGAACAAAGATGCATCAATAAATAACATTCAAAAAGACTCTGTCTAACCTGAATCAGTCTAATGAGTTTGATGGGTCCAAATTTGCTTTACTACTGACTGGATGTTTAAATGACAACGTGTAGCCAAAAACACACAAAAAAATCAAATTATGTTGCAACAAATAGCTTTTTTGTTCATGGCCTACCTTTCGCAATCACATAATTTTGTACAAGTTTTGAATATTACCATTATGTTATGCCACTTGGTGAATACAGACACAAACTGTTTTACAATAAAACACTTACATTGTGCTGTTTTGGTGGTGTCGAATCGTCCAGATCTGACTCGACTGGAGCATACATGGGGTCAATGCAGTTCTGAACTTCATCGTCTGAAATTATCATATGAAATTACAATTATTTTCATGTTTATGAAGAAACATAAATTTACTGCCTCTCACTGAACCGTAAACTTGACCTGGGTCGTTAGGTGTTGCCGTGTTATTGGGCTTGTAAGTATTTGCCTGTTCTGATGACCTGAAAGAGCCCAAACAAAGAGCATCTTTAATAATCACACTGCAGTTACTACAGTCCATACTAGACCTCTCAAGATCATACTACAGTCATCCAAGAAAGACTCAGATGGCTGTAAAAATCTGCAGAATTGTAAACTGTATAAACACTAATAAAAATCTACAATTGAAACGGTTTACGCTCATGAAAATAGATGATGATAACACACAAACTGCGCACTCACCCTGAAGATGAATTAGATTCCCTCTATTACCAAGCAGACAAAGAGAAGACACATTTTAATATAGTGCAGGTGGGTCTTTACTAACCACCCACAAACCACTAACTGCTAAATGTGTTTGTGTTTTGAGGTGTATGATTCACTATACTGGAGCAGTGCAGTATAGCCCCGCTAAAGTGTGCCAGATCCCAGCGGTCTGCTGCATCCTCATACCAAACACACAACACGATAAAACTACAGGAACTAAAAATCGGTCTTAACTACATTTCTGGGTGTGTTGATGCCATAAGCATTTTTAATCATTTCAAACTGGGCACATGCATTTGCAGGGAAATAACGTATGAAATGAATGGGCTGAAGTTATTATTAGTGTATTAATGAATGTACTGTATGTATCTATGAAGTGCAAAGTGTTATGTGCTGCTGACCCTGACAGGCCTTCCTCCACGACTGTCTGGTGAGCCACGCCTAGACAGATTCAGACCAGACGGTGACGAAACATCAGATATTACCGAACCTGAAACACAGACTCATTCAATCCTAAACATTTAAATGAGTATTACGTAAAAAAAGCTTTCAATCTCAAGACTGAATACAATCGTTTTGAACATTAGCAATAAACATTGTATTACATAATGCTGTAAAATGCAAACATTTTAAGACATTGGACATTTTATTTATGTCCAAACGTAGCTCATTTATGCCTAAAAACTTGGGCACAGCGTTATTAAACTCATTGTGTCTGAAAAGACTTACTTTCTCGTTTGGATTGTGGATCATGCTTTTCACAGTACAGTCTAAATGGAAACAATCATTAATTTTACTACTATACAACTGTAAAGAATTTAATGGCATCCAAAAGCAGACGTGATTACATATCGTCTTACATATAACGGCCTTCGGCAAGGTCTTCAATGACTCTGGCATTAGCCTCGTTGGCACAGGGATAATGAAACGAGCGCTTACAACGGTTTACTTCACATCCTGCCGTAGCCCCACGTTTCTGGCAGTGGTGACAAACCTACAAATAGACAAACACAAAGCAACTGTCAAAAGTACATCAACACCACCAGGCATGGTTGTGTGGCGCACGTTTACATTACATTGTAATTACAAACAAACAAATGTGTGATACATACTAATTTCCTTCCTCTCCGAACCTCTTGCTTCACATCATGTACAGCGAATCCAAACAGGTCATCATATGTAGGCGAGTTTTTGCAGTAGATTCCTGATGCGTACAACTGTGGACAAAAAAGAGAATAAAATAAACACATAGGACTGACAGGCTTTGCTCTCTTGTTTTTAAAGTGATAGTTCACCCAAAAGTGAAAATTCTGTTCATCATTTACATTTACCCTCTTGTCATTTCAAACCTTAATGACTTTCTTCCGCAAAACACAAAAGAAGATATTTTGAAGAAAGTTGGTAACCAACCAGCCAGTGGTGTAAAGTATTGGAGTAAATGTACTTAGTTACTTTACTTAAGTATCTTTTTGGCTACTTTGTAGTTGTACTGAGTATTAAAGATATTAGCAACTTTTACTCTCTACTTAACTACATTTTTGAACAAGTATATGTACTCTTTACTCCACTACATTTGTAATGACTAATGCAGTTACACATTACATTTTGCATGACACCTATCTTATAATTAATATTGCCATTTACAGGGTAATGAAGGTACTACAATCTTGTGGATTTTGCACTAACTTACAAAAACTTGTCAACAAGGCTTCTTTATATGAATATGAGTGCAGTATCAGGTAGATGTCAATCGCTGGCGGTTTACACAAGGTTAGCCCTTACCCGCTATTTCTACAGTAATATATTGGCAACACTGTTGCCAGCTAGTTACTGTAGGACACACATCTACAAAAGCTCTTATTTTTAAAACTAACTCTTCCTAAATGTGCTCTAAACATGTTTGCTCAAAATTTGACCATGTGGTGGGACTATTGCCATGAAGTGATGTAAACCAGTAAAAAGAATGTATAGTATTTCAATTTTCAAAAGTGGTCTCACATTATATAGACAAAATATTAACCTATAGAATGAGTCGGACACAGAGAAATGAACAATCCACATATGAATCTCAACAATGGTGACAATCAACTGAACAGCTTCATGCTGCAATGCATGCTGGGTACATAGTACAAAACTCATTCATGATTGTTTGTCACCATTGATGAGGTTTGTATGTCAAGTGTCTAACTGTGTCTCAATTGCAAAGAAAGATTTTCTGACAGAGATCTTTCCATTAAAACATGTAATCACTTTACCAAACATATCTTAATAAATCTTAAATGCTATATTATTATTATTTAATGATTGGATTCTTTCAGATGTATCTTCAGTTACTAAGCAAACACAAAGTTGCGGTTCCTGTAAAGTCCCTTTCAGTGTTATTGTATAAGTGTACATTTTAAAGCTACAAGAAAGTCAAAGAGTCCAACCAAAGCAAACACTGATCGCCATAATGGTGACTTAAAACATAATTGAACCACTATGAACTCGAGTTAAATCTCAATAAGATCTTACACAGATGACAGAAATAAAGTGAAAGTGGTGTCTGTAATATGTGAAGATGTTATTGATGTTTGTGTTTAATTCTCCTCTGGTGAAATCTTGACAGATTTATTGTGTTCATCTGTTATTTACACTTGTTCATCTAAGACTGTGTGACTTAAGTGCGTTAATAGATTCTTTAATAATGTATCTTCAAACAGCCATTGCAGTAGTTTACTGTAAAACACCTACAGTAACTAGCAGGCAACAGTGTTGCCAATATATTACTGTAGAAATGGCAGGTAAGGGCTAACAGTGTATGTGAAATGAGGACATGACTGCAGCTGGCGATGAGGCCCAAACCAGCATGTCCAGTGCAAAAAGGCTTTGACTTTTTAATTCTACTTAACATTATTTTATTTATCTGTTATATTGAAGAGACCTTTTTGAAGGACTTTGGTTTACTTATGAGCACTTGAGCTTAAATGAGACTTAGGGTGTTTGTAATGACGTAGGTTATGGTGTCGACCATGATTTGTTGCAATTTTGAGGTGTTCAGTCTTATTATGATTTAAGAAAATAAATGCGATTGCTCACCTCACAAATCAACTGTTTCTAGTTTTTCACTGATGTGTCTCTTAAGTGTTGAGGACTAGTGCTGCTTTGAGCCTACATTCAGTATGAGTAAAATACTCAAGTACTGTTCAAATCAGATACTCAAAGACTTTTACTCAAGTCGTTTTGGAATTGGTGACTTGTAACTTGTAATGGAGTAATTTTCACTGCAAGGTATCTGTACTTTTACTTAAGTATGGTTTTCAGGTACTCTTTACACCTCTGCAACCAGCACTGTTGTACTGTACACTATTGTATGGACACAAAACCAATGCAAGTGAATGGGGTCCAGTTAACAACATTTCTCAAAATATCTTCTGTGTGTTCTGCGGAAGATAGAAAGTCATGCAGGTTTGAAATGACAAAAGGGTGAGTAAATGATGATAGAATTTTGTTTTTGGGTGAACTATCACTTTAAGTCTGGTAATAAATGTTAATGTAAGCTTTCTCAAGTGTGTCTTGCCTGCGCAAAAGCTGAATTTGCACTGCACTGCACTGAACAGAAGTAACTACAGAAACTCACGTTAGTTGGAGACATTTTGCTTAAACTTTTGTCTTATTGTACCTGTGGTTGTAATGTGCGGTTCGTGTATTCTGTATTTTAAAAGAATGATTTCTTGTCGCTACTTATTGTTCTGGTCCTTGCTTCAATGTAAATCTATCTAACATAGTCTATCTTCAATATATGACCACAGTAGTCCCTTAGCAAACACCACTAAGGTTATCCAGTATAAAACTCACTCACAAGACAGTTCTGGTGTGCTGAAATGTCGTCTTTGGATGAGAGAGCTCCGGTGATCTCAGTTTCGTCGGAATTCTTGCACAGTACACAAGAAATCTTAATCTGACGGGGTGTTCGATGTTGATCCGATCCCATGTTGAGCTGCGCGTGTTCACATTCAAATGCCAGGGGCGGGTCACAAATCAGCGCAAGTGAAACTACTTCTGTTTAGTAGTCAAGATTAGTTCTATTACCATGTCACTACTGTAATGTATCGCTGAATGTCACATATCGCTCGCCCGGAATTCACAAACTACGGTTACCTCCGTAAGCAATTATAGCTTTCGATTTCATGTGGCGTTACGCAGACCGATCACAGTATGACATCACAGTCACGCGAGAGCAAACTGCTTCGTACGCTTTCGAGTCGCTCTCGCGGTAGTTGCCGATCGTTCTGCGCAACGTCGCATGCCATGATTTTTTATTGCGTTTCCTTTTCATGACACCGGTTTTGACTAGACGCAGACGGGATACAGCTACCTCCACTGGGCATGCGCACTTCAAAACCGCATACTTTTAGTCACGCTAAAAATAGTTGATTAATTTTTTTTTATTATTGTAAGGTTCGGTTTAGGGTTGGGGTACGTTAGGTGTAGGCGTTAGCTAATGTAATGTGTTGTAATTATATGGCGAGATTTTGCACCACTTCCTGCCGTAGCTGTATCCCTTCTAGCAACAACAACCCTATCAACCAGCTGGGCGGTGGGCGCGCTGGCCTTTGAAACCATAGAAATCAAAACTAGATGCCCATTCAAGCGCTCCAGGCAGGTAGACGTGTCCGCCATCTTGTAACGGCCCACTGACGTCACTCACAGTTTGCTAGACTGCCACAACGCCTGTTTTAATTCCCGAAAATTGGATACTCTTTCGTTGTTGTCATTTGTTAGTGTAGCAAATATAATGTTTGAGTTTGCACAACAACAAATATATTTTCGTCAGTTTGCTCTTGAATGTTAACGAACCGTCTTGGCAGGGTTGCCAGATCTGTGAAAAAATCCTTCACGAGCCAAAAGTCCCTGGTCCAAATAACAATAAAATCATTTTAAGATTTACGACGATATAACTAAATTATTCTGCTCTTAACCCATGGATAAAACAAACCGGAGAAACAGTTACAATTTCAACACAGACGGACTCGAACCGTTCCAATATGGCGGACGACCTATAAGAGGGTATGCATTGACGTCACTTTCCCACGTGAACACGCCGGGACACGCTCCCTTGAGTGGTAAAACTAATGCAACATGGCTGTATTCAATAGGTGGAACAAAAAACGGGACTAAAACACGCAATTATTTGCTGAAACTACAAGCAGCTGGACTCCACGGTGATCCTTATGACTACCGTATGAATTACAAAGGAATCAGGTGTTCTTAGACACTGAAATGCGGAATTGCGTTTAATGATAGTGTAACCATTCATTTTGCCCAATGTTTTACCACTCAAGCAAGCGCGTTGCGGTGTTCTGCCAATTTATGCTACCCTGTCAAATTTTGCTACCTCCATACAAAACAGGACTAACCCCAACCCAACTCTTACACCTAAGTTACCCCTCCCCCAACCCAATCAAGAGGGTAGCAAAATTCTATGGGTAGCATAAATTGACAGAACACCGGCGTGCTCACTTGGGAAAGTAGGTCCCGCGCATACCCTCTATAGCTGCCCATAGAAAGAAACAGATGCTAATGCGGCATCTAGTTTTGATATCTATGTTTGAAACCATACTGACGGGTTAGACGCATGCGCACTACGACTGTATTGTCATTATGCCATAATACACTAGACCAACAGAGGGCAGCACCTCTAACCAAAACAATACATTTAACGCCAAGTTTCGATTTAACCAACGATTAAAAAAACAAAAATAAATAGATGTTTTTTATTTATATATGCATCTATAAAACAAGCTTTTAATATTAGACAAATGTACATAGAAATAACACAGGGTGATCACAGTCACTTTGAGAAACAACATATGCATATATGATATGCTTAGTTACATGTAGGTCCTGATATAACAACTGTTACATGCATTTACATCACAGGACATGACAGTAAACATTCCATTTCCCAGTATGGACACATCAATGTGGCACATACTACTAAATTACTTTGAAGGGATATGAAACATGTATCACAGCCTTAATGAGAGAAAGCATTGGCTCAGGTTTTTCTGTGAATTTCACTGTTCACTTCAAGACCACACTCTAAAAATAATGGTTCCACTGAATTTTTTAAATAAAAATAATTGTATCAGTCAAATTCATCCTTTTTGGCCAATAAACTAAAAATATGCGTGTAGGGAGGCAGAGTTTGTAGCTATTGTGGTTCTTAAAGTGATAGTTCATCCAAAAATAAAATTTCTGTCATCATTTACTCAGCCTCTTTTCATTTCAAACCTTTAGGACTTTCTTTCTTCCACAGAACATAAAAGAAAATAGTTTGAAGAAAGTTGGTCACCGAACAGAACTGGCCCCCATTCACTATTGTATGGACACAAAACCAATGCAAGTAAATGTGTGCCAGTTAACATTCTTCACAATATCTTTTTTTGTGCTCTGCAGCAGAAAGAAAGTCATACAGGTTTGAAATGACAAGAAGGTGAGTAAATGATGACAGAATTTTCATTTTTGGGTGAACTATCACTTTAAAGCAAAGTTTTAAATAGGTGCTGAATAATTTACAAATGTATTAACACCATTTTGATAATCATGGTTTTTAATATCACGGTTAAAGTGAATATCAGTATATTGTGATATCCCTAGAGTACAGTATATGATGGATACACACACGCACAATTATTTCTCAAGATTCTCTGTTTCTTCAGAACACTGGATTTCTTCTTCTGTCCACACCGGTAGTGGTTCATCTTCACACTGAAATAAAGAGGACAAACAAAACGTTACAAACATGACTCCCGTTTACAGAAAGACAAAAACTACCGTGGTCTCGTACCTTTTTCTCTTCTTTCTCCTCGTCGGGGTCAGAGGTCACATGCTCCTCAGCACTATAGTATCCGTCACACTCAATGGCATCCAGCGAGAGAGATCCTTTAGTCCATCCTGGGAAAAAGGCAAAAAGATATTTGAGGAAAAGACACTAACAAAGACGGGAGAGTTAGAGTTTGTGAGACTTTGTATTGCTGAACAAGTAAACACAAATGAGAAGCATAAAGAACAGAAAATCCGCTACTGAAACCTCACCGTGACAGACAGGAGACAGACCAGTGACCAATTCCCAGACACAGAGCGCGAGCATGCGTGTATGTGTTAATAGGAATGTTTGAACATTTCTGGGTTTAAAACAAGTTAATTTCCATTTCCACAGAAAATAATTATAAGCAAAGTGCAGTGATGCACAGATACTGTCAATACAGCCTAACTTGTATTAAACCCAGTACATTCTTTTAAGGACAAAGACTTGGTTGATAGGCTAGGCTAGACAAGTTAGCACCTTCCAGTAAGCATCAGATGAGACACACATACAGTCTACAAGAACATGCCACACTAGTAACGCCTCATAGAATTATGCGTGCATGTTCACATACGTGTGTACTCAGTATGTGTACTTCTCCTACGATTCTGAAACAGGCTTGATGTACTGAACCACCTGACTCCGCCCAAGTTAGGGTGTGACCCTGTTTCTGAGAGGAAGATAGCCAATCAGAATGCTTCTCAGTCAGTAGCTGCATGCCCTAAGGTACGGTCTCATTTCAAAAATTATTTTAGATAAAAATGTCACACATCATTAGTTTATGCCTCACGTTCAGATCTTTGTTGGTGTCATTGCAAAACTTTAAAGGGTTTTAGTCATAAAACTCAGAAAAATCAATTCCATCATCATTTACACACAATCATATTAGTTTAAAACAAACGATCTTTTGTAAACGATTCCTTCTTTTTCTACTATCATTCTTCCGACAGCCTTGCATACGGTTCAGTTTGGTGTCTTAGTGATAATGAATCAGTGATTTTTAACAACAGTCATTGTCTATTTTTATTTTTATCCATGTGAATAGCAGATATGAAGTACAAAAGAGCATCCTAGAGGCATACCTAGAGGCGTAGGGTCACTCCGGATATCCTGTCGTTTTGGTTTTGTCTCTGACCTGCAAGAAGACCCTGTAAACCACCAAAGAAACGAAAGAAGTTAAAGGGACAGTTCAGAAAAAATGGTCAATTCTCTCCTTATGTATCTCTAAACCTTAATCTTCCACCCCTCGTTTGCATACAGCGGAAGAAAAACTTGAGAGACTGGATATTCTGCTAAATATCTCCCAGACATCTCAGACATGGTTTGTGTGACATGCTGGTGGGCAGATGAAGATGTAAGTTTAATTTTTGCTTGAACATTGAGAGCCAGAAGAGTTCTTTTATTTACATACCTTTTACTCTCTCTGTCGTTCTAGGATGTGGAACGTTCTCAGGTTCTGTGCCCTTTTCCTCTTCTATCTTCTGTTTCTCCACTCCTCCACTTCTGACACTCATATGTTCACCTTTCACCAGTCTGAAGATATTTTGTATTTCATGCAGTGAAATAAGCTCAAGTTATCTTAAATCTTTATGTGTTATCATATGTATAAACATACCTGCTGGTTGAGCTGTTCTGATCAGGAACCTTTTGCTGACGTGCTTCTGCATAACACAAACACAAATTAGATGTTTCTATGTGCTAATGTTGGATTGGTGTTTTGGTTGATCAATGTCTACTGGAATGCATGACATACTGCACATGTCATTATTTATAAATCATACCTTTGCAGGCCTCCAGCTGTCCTGTCAGAAGCTTCCGGATTTCTGTCACCCAGATGGTCTTAATCTCCTCAGAGGCGGCCTACGGCACCACAAAGGCACATAAGAACCTCAAAATAAATTGGAGCACGAAATCTCCATGCACACATACACACATGCTTTGCTCACCTGTACCGTGTACACTTCATCCCTTGAACTGGACCAGATCTCAAACTTCTTGCTGTCCCCTTTAGCCTGTTCTGTTATTCCAATAGCACTCATCTAACACAGGATAAAAACAGATTTTTGTACATTTTTTATGCACTTTTAAATTAGGCAATGCATAAATATACATTTTATAACAAATATATTATGTTAGTATGATTGCACAGAAAATATACAATACATCACTGACCTCTATGTTCAGAACTAATGTTACAAACACTCACGCTGAGCTCCTGTTTGAAGCTGTAGGAGGGGGCTTTCTCATAACCCTCCCCACTCTCCTCTCGTCTCTTACAGAAGAGCAGAGCTTTCTCGTGCAGAAACAGGTGTCTTTGCATGGGCTTAAACCTTGCGAGCTCCATCACTTTCACGTGACCTCTCTTATGCTCCGCCCACACGCTGAATGACCCCTGCATCAGCAGGCGACCCAGGTCTGCAAGGTTACTCTGCATGGAAACACAAATAAAGTTGAACTGTTGAAGTCTAGTTTATATTACACAGTATTAAAAAGACTGTGATATTCAGCAAAGTAATGGAGATGGGTCTGATTACCTCTCTGACTAACTATGGGTCTTTAAGATATTTTTGGGTGAAGCATTCCTTTAATAATTAATTGGTTCAAAATAATATACGGTTGGGGGAAAAATAAGAGACCATTCCAAATTTTAATTCAATCAGCATTTCTGTGAAAGACTGACAGCATGACAAGATGCATAAAAACTGTGATAAGAATTGAGGTTATCACATTTTTTTAAACTTTTTCTAAACACATGTAGAAACATTACAGTTTTATTGCCCAAAAGTGAATATAAACTTGTTTTCTTTGCAGTATTTCAGGTCTGAAAAAATACAGAGCATCTTTTCTGTTATTTAATCTGTTTCTTCAGTTTTTGTTTTCTGCAAATAAATGCAAATAGAAAGAATATTTTTGTGTGAAACTTGGGAGAAATATTGTTCGTAGTTCACAGAATGAAACAAAAATGATAATTTTACCTAAACGCATACAAAACAAATAGTAAATTCTGAAAAACTGAAAATAATTTTGAAATGGCCTCTTAATTTTTTGTGGCTGTATATCTAAGTGAAAGTGAAAGTGACCTATTAGTCAGATATGGTGACCCATACCTGAAATGTGACCTCTGCTTTTAACCCATCCAGAGAGTAGTGAAGGCAAGTAGGGGTAAGGTGCCTTGCTCAAGGGCACCTCAGTCGTTACCTGCCGGCCCTGGGAAACGAACCGGCAACCTTCTGGTCACAAGTCCGACTCTCTAACCATTAGGCCACGACTGCCCCACATATAAGGTATATGTCCATTGAGATAAATGTGTTTCACCTCATATCCAGTGATAGCGATAAGATGCATCGAGTCATTTACAGCCTTCAGGATGCCCAGTAGGGAGGAAAGAGCCGCCTGCAGCTCCACCAACCCCTCGCAGCCTTTGCTATATTTAATCATCTCCTAAAACACAGATAACATGCTGTTTTCAATTTCCTCTTTGACAAACAATTATAATCACATACTGTAACATAATGTACACATAGAATTAAAGAGGCCATATCCCACACAACATTCAACAGCAAAGAACACGATCACATAACCACACACACACATTGTACCTTCACCAGCAGCTGGTACTTAGTAATCCTCTGCACAGGTTTTAGTAAGTAGGAGTCCAGCCCCAATTTGTGCTCGAGTTTCCTCTGACACTCCTAAGGGTGTATTGGTATAACATGTCACACAGAATACTCCACTATATACTTGTCATGCATACGGAAAACTGACAACCCATAAAATTGCACAAATAGTATGAGTAGTGTGCAGCATACAATTTAAATACATGCTTGTGTGCATAGTACCTGGAAGAAGGCACAGTCAGAGCACTGCCTCCAGAGACTCTCAGAGCGAGGCTTATTGTGACAGTATTTCTCATATATCTGCAGCTCACCCATCTAAACAATCACATTGGCCAAACATTTCACAAAATAAATCACATCAGGTCTTTAAAATAGTGTGTACTTAACTTTTTGACTTCATACTAATTATTTAAACTCACCCCGTCCAGAAAGCATCGTCCCACAAGCTCAGGGCAGTCAGTGTACGTCTCGAGTTCAATGAGGAATATTCTAAGAGAGAGGACAAGAGAAAGGATGAAAACACTAACTGCATTTAGCCTAAACCGCATTAGCCTTTTAAAAGGGTCTTTTTCTGTAATATTCACTTTTAATGCCTGTCAAGCTTTCTCACAAAAACAAAAGGTTTGTGTTGTGAATTGTGAAAATGAGTTTGTCTACACAGTAATATCTTTTATTTCAAAAGAGAAATGTCCCCTAAATGATTTACATCGAATGCTTATTCATGCTTCCAATCCACTCCACCAGATGGCGCTCACCTTTTGTGGAAATTATAAATCTCCTGCATGTTCCCAAATAACACATGTTTTTTGTTCTGTAGAGCTGAAGGGATGAGAGGAGCCATGGAGGGGTTGTCCATTTCAGCAGCATATCCCTGCAGCACATACAAACACATAATACATTTAACAAGGTGTATAATCAAAAACCAAAGGTTATACTTGCTCTTTAAAAAAGCTTCCTGCTCAGTCTATATGACTGATACAAACGTTCAATATATGGCCCTTTAAATTAATTTTAGGATACCTTCATAAATAAAATGATGTAATTGATCTAGTATGAACAAACCGCTATATTCACTCACCTGCAAAACACACATAAGTTCTTCTACATACGCCCGCTCTGTTTCCAGTAACTCATTCATAACATGTCTGTGAACAAACATACACACACACTTTATTTTAATGACTATAGAATAGGTGGTTGACAGGCTTATAAGGTCTTTCCCCTATGACCTTTGACCTTGAACAGACCTGCGGAGCACAGCGAGGGTCTCCTCCTCCTCAGATACAGAGGCGTTGCGGCTGCTCCTGTCAACCTGATCACAGCTTACCTGCACGCAGATGCTCTCAGGATCTCTGTGAGCTGAGAAAAGGAAGGAAATAATGCATTCGTCTCCAAAAGTAACAAAGCACATGGTTTGAAGATCCACTAAAAACTAGCTTAGAAAAACTTCAGTGGGATAGAAAAAGCAGCAAAATGAGATGGATTGATGAAGACACCTGGAGATGAGAGTGACTCCGGTCGAGGGGCGACAGGCTGAACTGGCCGTGTTTGCTTGGCTGCTAGTTTCTTTAGACTAACCCTCCTCCTCTCAAACATCTCTTGTAGTGAGGCTTTTTTCTCAAAAAGTCGGTTTACCTGCTCCTGTAACACACACATAAGATTTATATAGAGTTTGCTAACCAAATATATGAATACATCGACATGAACAAATGAGGCAATTGACCAAAGACCTATAATTAAAATAAACAAAGATTTATGTTTATGAATTTTGTAAGTTTTTTCTTTACAAATTAAATAATCAAGACATTGAGGAAAGTGTTTCTCTTGCTTTCATTTTGTGTCATCCTGGTGTTTAAGAATTTAAACTGAAGTGAGTTTAAATTACAAGTGAATTGGATATTTTATGCTATGAAGTCATATTTCCTCACCCTGAGCTCAGTGTCCAGAATGCTCTCATATTCAACCCAAACTGTGTTGATGTCCGATTGCTGCTTCTCATTGGCTGTCTCCAGGTAACTCTCCAGTTCTGACAGTGCCGACTCCGCCCCCTCCTGTGACTGGCACTTGTCAAGAGGCTGTGACGCTAGCATGTAAATCCCATCATCACACCATTTACCCATCTGAAAGAACAAGAAAACAAAAGACATGAAATAAAAGAGAAGCTCAGATAAAACAGAAACGATATTGTGGTTTGCATGTAGGCTATATATTCATAATTGTACGTGTTGAATGTACGTCTGACTGTGTGAAGGATTTGCATGTGTAAAAGTAACTGCATGATGTTAACTTCCAGCTAAGAAATTTTAATAAAGTAATATCTGTGAGGTAGTTTATAGCATGTCTAAAATTAAGGTAATATATTATTGCTGGAATCCAACTGTTAAATAAATTGTGTGTGTGATAATATAACTGGGCTAATAAGTGTGCATGCATTTAGAATCACCATGTCCAGTCGTTTGTGTAGCTCTGTAGCTTGTGTCAACATAGTCCTCTTGTCATTGAGCTCTTGGGTGAGTTTATCTGCGATTCTTTGAAGTTCACTGCATTTCACTGCAACACTGCCATCAACGTTCTGACTGCTGTCAATCAAACCTTTGCCCTCAGCAACCAGGGACCTAACTCTGTCCAGCACTTCCTGTAGAGAAGAGAAGTGTGTTCACAAGGTTTATGAAACATTTGCAAGCCAACAGGAACGATATATGCATGCACACATACAGTATATGTCTGTATAATAAAGTGGGCGGAGACTCACACAAGTCTTTTCTTCCTGATTGGCCAACTCTTCGAGGAGGTGTTCTGTTTGGGTGTGGCTTATTCCAACATCTGAAAAAGCATTCAGTGTGTCTGTAGCCTGCTCAAATTCTGTCCGCACCTACAATAAGACAGATAAAATAAAACGGTGTATAAATACTGTAAGTAAATTCGGATGTATTGCAATAATACGAAAAGTAGATGAAAATGCAATAAAATTTGATTTTAAGCAAAACCTGCTGAAAGTTGTGCTCAAACTGGCAGAGTTTCAAGTACAATTCCAGCTTATTTTGATGCTGAAACCAGAAGTCATCGAACGCTGTGGAGCTCTCATTTAACTGGGATAAAAGCCTGAGCGATAAAGAGAATAAGAGCTGTTGTAAAATCTCAATTTACATGATCTATAACAATGTAGCAGGGTGTTGATGAAATGTCTCTTTAAAAGCTTTTAAGCACATCTGAATTCATTTTCCAGACAGTAACAATACGTTTTCCATTTCATTCTGTTTTGTTTGGATATTGGAGGATGTCTAGATAATGTATTTTTATAGACAGTTTTAAAGTAACAACAAACATTACTGCGCATGCATGCTTCTGTGGCCCAAATTTAACTTCCGGTACACATCTGCAAGGAATGTCCCTGCAGATTATTTCTGATAACAAGCAAAAGAAATAACAAGTAAATTACATTAGCTAGCAAGTTAAAAGTATGTCTAGCCAGTACTATTTGGGTTACCAGTGGAACCGTTACGCTAAACTTAAACGTGACAAATTTACACCAATTCAACAAAATGTTTATTTAAAAAAATTATACACAATAAAATTAAACAATTTGTTTATTTATTACAACTATTAAACAATAAAATATTCATATTAATTCATATTAATATAAATTAAATATAAATAGTTTAGTTTAAATAGTATCAGGGTTGGACTGCGAAGATAATACGTCCGTCTAAGCGGCCAACGCCTCCGTTACGGCCCCCATACGTTAGCGGCAAACGCGTCCGTTACGGCTGCATACGTTAGCGGCCAACCAGGAAAACGCAAGGTAAGCCAGATGGCCAGTCCGCCCCTGAATAGTATTATTAGCCACTAGCCAGACCGATAAACAGACACAGACCGGAAGTTAACTTTGGGCCAGGCGCTTGCGTCCGATGAAACCGTCTATAGTCAGATGTGAATTCTTCTTGAGAAAGTTCCAGAAAGTCAACAGGCCTGTGCACTATAGCGAGGTTCTCCAGCTGATCGGGGTTTAGACTACTATCGGGATCTCTACGCACAGGTTCTCTAATGTTTTCCAGAAGTCCCCGTCCCTGGCTGAGAACTCCTGCCATCTCTTCCTAAATAGAAAACAATGAAGATTTTGTAATCACCAAGATTATTATTCTATAAACTAAAGTGAGTTGATACATATAGGTTTGAGAAATGTTTGATGAATACTTTCAGACTCTCTTTCCTGCTGGTGTGTGTGTTCAGCAGATTGTTGGCTGTTTGGAGGTTTTCAGGAAGTTCTGTTTCTGCTAGTTCCCTCCCAAACACTTGCAGTCTGTGAGCCATCCTCTTCACTAATGCAGCAAAGCTTTCGAGATCCTACACACACAAAGAAACCACAGATATACATGATGCATATTTTACTGTGTCATTTTGTATATATTGTGTGCTTTTTTTACTGTAGAGGTATTGTAGCAGTGTCTCTCGGGTGTCTGTGTTAAAGGAATAGTTCTCCTAAAACTAAAACGACTAACCCCCAGGTTCTTGGAAGCCTGTATGATACGATAATAATGATTTAAAGGGGAATGTCCATTGTTCTCATTGTCTGTGAATGTCAATTGTCCATACAGTTAAAGTGAATGGTCAGGTGAGATTTTTAAGGCTAAATTTGAAGCAAATGACGTCACGCAAATCTATTGTATGACTACAACAGAATAGTAGAATAAATCACACAAATCATATGCACTACTGTTATGTTGCTATTGTACCTATTTTGAAGCCTGGAAAGCTCTGGTCCCCATTAACCTTTGCTGTTTGAAGTGTGAGTAACAGGGCAAGACATTTTTGGCTGAACTATCCCTTTAAGATGTGTTTTGTTCTTACGGTGCGATGTGTGATCCAGGTCTTGTGACAGTAGTATTGAGAGCCACCCAGTTCTTGTGTCAGCTGACTCCGCTCAATATAAGAGTGCAGATCAGCCACTGAGCTCAGCATGATAACCTTCAACACACACACACACACACACACACACACACACACACACAAGGTGACAGTCACACACAGGTGTGCACTGTATACACACAACAACAACTGCTTAGGCTACTTACCGGCACCTTAAAGTCATCTCTGTGTATTTTGAAGAACACATCCGACAGTGTTCGCTGCAGTATGGCACTGGGTCTCAGCACCAGAACAAGCTGAAGATTACCAGGAAACCAGCCCTACACACAAAGAAAAAATAAAATGTTATTTCTAAAACTATGGACGTTATTATATAAAGGTGCATTTTGTAGTGTATTAAAAATTACATTCAAAAGACAAGCTAGACAAGAACAATAACAACCATTTTAACCTTCGAACTCCTTTGTGTGAAACATAAAATCTGCATGGAACGACTGTTAAAGTCTGACAAGTAAAGGACATGCAACCGAGTCAGTAGGACTTACTGAGATCCGCAATAATGTTCCCTTTAAACAAGTCCATCGATCCCTGCGTCTGTCGATCACTACAATAAAGCCAACTCCTGCTGCACTCAGACTGATGAGGACACATGCACATGTTAGTGCTGTCAACATGTATGATTTGTATAACAGTCATAAGCATGTGTGTGTGTTTTTACCTTGGAACACTTGTCAGGTAGGTGAGAACATTACGAAAGTCTTGTTCTGCAATTTCAGAAAATGAAGGGAATTCTGGGAAGATTATAATAGGGCTACCATCCTGTCCTCTTCCTCCTCGAGTGCAGAAAAAGAAATATGGAGAATCAAAGAGGAGAAATCTGCTCCTGTTTTATGTGCAAACAGCAAAGGGCAATAAACGTCACCAATGGTGTGCTTTGTCTTGTGTTGGCAGCATCAGAAATCTTAAACAGGCAGCCAATAAAAATCTGCTCACACCACCTCTACGCTTTATCTTTATATGATGCTATTGTTACTGAACAACAAATGTTATAGAGCACTATGACAGCCCCAAAACAATATGATTTATTTTTTACTACCAGTCTTAATAACATATATTGGTGAATTAATTACGATTTACTCCTTGTGGGGTTTAACCAGCATCCCAATGGTTACCAATCCTAAATGTATAGAGATACTCGACAAAGCAAACACCATAAATATATAAATAAGTTAGAACTGAAATGTCATTACTATTAATATTATACTAGTTATATAATGTTATTTTTAGCATTTCCTCCGGGAAATAAACTCTGATCATAACAATGTATATATCTAGACTCAGAAACGTCACTTTAGACTCTGTGTGCACCTACTCCTACAAATCAGGAGGGAGATACATGGTGACATTTGGGTGGTAAGAGGGCGATGATGGAATGAGAACGACAGACAGAAAGAAAGCCACTGGCTAAAGCTCATGTGACAAAAATATAAATTTGGCAAGTCATGCCTTCTTCTCCCTGTCTCCATGACAACAGGACAGAGATTGTGCGATCATCGTTTACTCTGGTCTGTTCAGTTTAACGGTTGCACACCTGTCAGCCAAAACAACGCACATTTTCATAACACAGATACTGTATGTGTTTGCTTGTACATGCATGAACACATCAAACATCCTCGGCAGACAGGAGCAGGAATTTATGGGAGGTAAATTTTGACTAACAAATCTACACACACACTCTCATTCACATATACTGTGGTGTTACAATCTGTTATATATTCAAATAGGCCCCTGGATGAGTTAAACTATAAGCATGTTTTTTACTAACAAACTTTTGTACTTAGAAGGAATAAAAATAAACACAAACCTAATGATTAAGTAGGACAATGATATTACACTATTATGTAACACTGTGTATAAACAAAACCATTAATGTGCATAACATAGATCCAATAATTTAAATGAGAATCTGCTGAGAAACATCACAACACCAATGACTACCATAGTAGGAAATTTATAATTAAATAAATTAATTTTTTCTGTTGAACACAAACAGTTCTGGGGCACTTTCGACTGTTTGGTTACAAGCATTCTTCCAATATCGTTCATCAGAACAAAGAAACTTATACAGATTTGCTATGACACGAGGGTAAGTAAATGATTTTTTTTACCTTTTAGTTCATTTCAAAATCTCTGACTACAAAATCAAGAGACATCCAAGAAGGAGAAAGAATTTTCTCTCCATTGCTGTCTCGGAGAAAATTTTAATTTTTTTGTCTATTGGCCCTTACAAAAAATAAAAAAGTTACCTGAAAGGTAAGCAAACTGTTTCTTGAGCTCGGTGATGATGTCAGCAGCGAAGAGAGGGCTGGACTCCTTCTGCATGATCTCATCTGTAACAAACACACACAGACACACTAATATTATGTCCACACACGCGTCCTAGTTCGGTTGTGTTGTTTGGGCTAAAAACTAAGACTTATCAAGAACTATCCTACAATATCACTCTTTATATGTCACGCTTAAAACATTTGTCTGCAAAACATTAACAAATAGGTGGAAAGCACCTTATCTTTCTTGCCTTTATAGTATCATAAGGTGAAATAAACCACATGTGATTTAGTGGCCCAGAGTCTGCCCTTACTAATATATTACCTGTCCTCAGTGTATTGTGTCTTTGGCTGGTGTACATTACCAAAAGTGCAGGTGAACCTTGCCTAAAGCAATTCCCATGCTCTGGTCAATAGAAGATCAGAAAAAAAACTAGTACTAGGTGATTTCCTAGTACTGAAGTCTCAACCAAAACCACAACACCTTCACCCCAGGATATGGAACACAGACAAATATGATCTTAGATACATATTTGCTCAAAAAGAAGTACATAAAATGACAAGCGTATGGGCTGGTTTGTGATGGGGAATGATAGCATAGAGCCCCCTTAAACACCAGAAAACCAGCAGTCCAAACATAATATGCTGGTGATTTCAATAGACTGAGTGAGGAAAAGGAATATTTTACCCCAAAATTACCCTCTTGCCACTTCAAACCTGTATTTCTTTCTTTTTTCTGCAAAACACAACAGAAGATATTTTTAAAAATGTCCGCAACCCCATTGACTGTGATTGTATGGACAATGTATTTCTTATTGTATTTTTCAAAATCTTTGTGTTCCAGGTTTTGAAGACATTTTTATATTTTTTTGGGTAAACTATTACTTTATGATACAGGACAATTCGTATAATAATCCATAACACAAATGGCTCAAAAGTAGGGCTGCATAACGCGACTCGCGACTAATCATTTGCAAAATAAAAGTTTTTGTTTACATAATATACAGTATGTACATTTACTTTATATAATTATTTATATATAAATACACACACATATGCATGTATATGTTTAAGAAATATAAAAAAATGTGTTATTACATTTATATTATATAAATATTGAATATATAAAAAAATCTTAAAATGAAACATGCATGTGTATTTATTTATACATAATTATTATAAACAGTAGCTTACATGCACATATATTATGTAAACAAAACTGTTTCTTTTGCAAATTATTAGTCGCAACTAATCATTATGCAGCCCTACTCAAAAGTATCCTTTGGTTTAAGTATAACTTTTGACATAACATGTATACCATGTTGACTGTTTATAACTGCAGAAATAAGAATTTTGGCTGATAACCTGTGCCACTTGTCTTAAAAGCGACACTTCAAAGAGAACCACAGAAGAGACATGAAAAGGGCTAAAATACATTCACTGCCCACTCTTGTTCTTTTAAAATAAGAGTGTTTTGTCCCATTGGAGTCAGGTTCTCCCCCTTAGGATGTTCGCACTGAACAGAAAGACACATTTCAAATGACTTTAATGCCATCTCACAGATGTATCATTCGCACCTGCTACAGCCCATCCATTCACAATGACACATATTACCAAAGGGCTACTGGGCTAAAAAACAGAATTAACAAATAAAATGAAAATAAAATGACAGACAATACAAGTAAAGACAGAGGATGATTTGCCAGAGAGACGAAATCCCCATCCTCACTTACTGTGTAACCAGTGGCAACAGCGGGTTAAGTTGTAATATTTTTCAACTTCTGCTAAAGGAATGCACACAGTTCTCCCTCTGTTCTGTATATCCATGACTCTGGAGTTCACTGATTCTGATTCTGTTGCTCGTCCGCATGAACTCTCTGGTTGTGTTGTAACCTTAAGCAGCAACTTCAGAATGAGCTACCTGACACAGGTGCAACAATGAATGACTTCCTCTCTCTCTCTCTCTCCCCTTATTTCCACCCCTCACCCAGACTTCCTGGACCCATCACACACATACACTCCCACATGCACAGGTTCTCTACATCACCTATAATTTTCATAAATGTTAACCGTGATGGATCACTGACTGTATTGAACTACCTTCCTTCTTTACAGTCCTTTGTTTTGTTGCTCTCCTTGTGTCTGCATGTGGATAAGCACAATCACCCACAAATGAGTTTAGCAGCCCCTCACAAGGAGCCCCTTCCCCCTCACATGAATGAATGAAATCCTGTGTGTGTGAATGCGATCTGATCTTGCTGAGACATGTAAGACTGAATTCAGACACCAAACAACTCAGAAGGTATTTAAACTAGCAGATAACTTTTAAAGCAGAACTCTCTAGCTCCCTTTTTACTTTCATATACACAAACAAAAGCACATGTACATGTTTGCTTAGGTGTTTCTGTAGGCAACACTGAGAAACGTACTCTGTTGTAACTAAACTGTTGTCTCAGTGATGAAAAGTTTAAAGTTTCGAATTAATCACCATCCAACATTAGATATACTGATCTAAAAGACCACATTTAGAGAGGAGCAACAGCTTAATGCTTAAAACGTAGCAATACTGACAAAATCTAAATTATTAGGTTGGAAAAAATATGAAAGGTGAGCTCCAAAAAGCTATGAAAAGCTAAATTTACTTGTTTTAACACAATATTCTTGGCAACATTCTCAGGCTGGAAAATGATAGATTCTAGTTTTGGACACACTCACGGAGCACACGGCATCTACGAAACATTTTGTCATTTAAGCAAAAAGTAGGCAAATAAAAAAATTCTGACATGCACGTTTGCTTTCCAAATTGAATAAATTATGCTATAATATAGTTTGTAATAGAACAAAAGAGATTTGCATAAAAAATAAGAACTTTTGAAAATGTTTATTTTAATAGCGTAATGGTCACTCACTCTGTCCTTGTGTCAATGGGACCAGAGGAAGTCCACAGTCACTGCCTTGTTTAGTTCGTCCTTTTCTGGGTCTCCTCAGCATACTTTTGCCCTTCATCACTACTGACTTATACCTGACTGCTGCTATACAATTCTTAAAACGATCATATTGTTCCTTTAATTATGCTTACTAAATGGTAAACGCAACGTTTGTAAACTACACCTATAATTTAAAAATATTAAATTTAATAGCAAGTAGCCTACCACTGCCCTTGTACTAACTACTGAAGTAAGAAGTTCTGCTATTGCAGAAAACTTTTATGGTATCTGTTTTCGCACTTAGCAGTGAGATCTACCAAACACACACACATTGGTCAAGTCACCTCAAGCAGGAATCTCACAGGAACTCTCTCACAGCCTTTAGGTTTCTGAATACAAGAAATACAGGAATCTTTTATTACATTTATTAAGATACAGAAACGCTTTTGCATGTCTGTGAAATACACAGCATAAACTGAAATATTTCTTTCACGTGTTGTTTCATAGTAGCCCATTTTAGGAGTATGAAGCATTCATTTGGGGAAACAGACCCTGCATGAGGTGATTATACCAAAACAAATTTCGTATTCTTATTTTCTCTCTTTTCCTCGGTACAGTATGTCAGTTTAATTGCCATATTTTTTCCGTGTGTAATGATGACAAGAAACTAAATTCAGGGTTTACAATGGTTTACAGAAGCTAAAATCCACAAAGAATAAATATAAAACAAAACAATATAAATTAAAACTATTACAATAAATCTGTTATATTCTGTAGTTATCAATATTTTTCTTAATAATAAATAAAAATTACAATGCATATGCATGTATAAACGTGTTTCACATAACATTTGCATGCCACAAAACTCTAAATGGCTTCTTCTGATCAGGGTACTTTAAAATGAAGAAAATTGTTTGCCACATATAACAAAAATGACAGTGATGATGCATGTGTTCAATAGAAAAATAATGCTTACCATTACCAGCTGTCATTACATTTAAACAGTGCCAGCGTATCTTTAATAATTATACACAGACACACATACACTCATATTCCTTACCAATGCTGTGAGCGACATTGCTCAGTCTGCGTTGTAGCTCATGCACAACCACCTTCTCTGTCTGCATCCATATCATCGCCATACTCACAAGTATGGAGGACAGGAGGACTGGACCTTATGAGAGAGAGAAGAATATCTTCCTCTGTCCTTCACTGATGGCCAATTCAGCATCAGCACCACACAAACGGGGGATGGGCTCTCAGATGACACCTACAGTCAGACAGTCTAAGAATATACCAAGCTGCCCTCACACGCATGTGCACATGGCTGGCACAGTGTGATGTCAAACTAGGACTCTGGCGCCACCACAAGGGCTGTTTCTACAATTACAGCATGTCCCTGTGCATCCAGAGTGCAAGAGGGAAAGGATACAAGTACTGATAACAAACGTGCTTTTACTTGCTGTCAAATTACTAAACAACGGTATAGAATACAGGAGGAAGACATATTTGTTGTGGCCTACCTTTATGAGAAATGCTGTGTAGGACACATCAAGGTCATCTGGGCTAAGGTGGAAAGTCAAAGCGAAGTACATGTGTGCTGCTCTTCTGACCTATAACATGAACCATGAGATTTACACGTTGACACATCTGAATGTAAAATAACACCTATTAGAAAAATGTTGCAGGCAAAATTGAACTATGGCAAAGATCATTCAGCTCTGTATGTTTTAAAATGATGCACAGATTGCTTTGTCATTCAAAGTGCACAAAAACCATGAATTATGAAAATTCGGGATTAGATTCCCATGTGTTTTGTAATTGCTTAATTGCTCTTAGGGCATAAAAAATATTTTTCATTTAAATTTTCGGATATCCACTCAAGGAGTGTGTATAAACAGTTAAAGGAATAGTTCACATTCAAAACAAAAATTCTTCATTATTTACACGCCCTCTTGTCGTTTCAAATCTGTATGACTTTCTTTCTTCCGCAGAACACAAAAGAAGATATTTTGGTCCCCATTGACTTGCATTGGTTTTGTGTCCATACAATACAAGTCAATGGGGACCAGCGGTTTTTGGTTACCATTACCAACATTTTAAAAAATATCTTCTTTTGTGTTTCGCTGAAGAAAGAAAATCACACAGGTTTAGTGAGTAAACAATGACAGAATTTTTATTCTGAAGGTGAACTATTCCTTTAAATGTCTTTCAGTAAAGACACTTCATAAATTGTGACCAATTTCCTCTAGCCAGCAAATAAAATGTATTTCTCTATAGACGTTGCTCTGCTATCACATCTCCGCCCGTAGCAAAAGTTTAGTTCATAAATATTAAGGCAGAATATAAATATGTATATTTTATTTAACCTTACGATTCAAGCCGTCGCCACACTGGTAGGATTTACTTGTTTTGTTTTTGAAATATTTTGCAGTGGTAGGATTTACTCTTGCAGAAAACTAGATGGGCGTTACAGCGAAAACTTCCGGACTCCAGCTCCCAGCATGCATCGCGGCTTGCATGTTGTTAGTCCGTCTCGCGGGCTTTGCTTTGTTATGGCGGTATCTTTCGAAACTTATCGAAATTCAGACGTCAACTGCTGAAATCTTTAAATACCCACATCGGCAACCCAAGCCAAGGTACGGCGTTTTAATTCACAGTTCTTCCGCTATGATTCAGTAAAAAAACATAGTGCGTCGATAACTGGCTAAACTTCATGTGAGCTGCTTTCATAGACAACGTTATTAGTCCTCATAGGTTTACAGGTTGTTAGGCTTCAAAAGCCAGTCGCTGTTACGTTCTTAACTTTTTTATGTAACGTTAACGTTTAGATTTGCATGTAAACTATAATATTTTTAAGTCTTGACTAGTGTGCTTGAGGCACTGAGATTAAGCTTTTGTGTTCAAGAAAGACCTTTTTATTTCAGAGTGACAGCATGCTTTGCTTTATTTAACAAGTTTGTGTCGTGTTTTTTGTAAAACGCAGTTAACAAACCTACTCGTCATCTCCTTATTGTTGTCTTTTAAGACAAAATGTTAAATGCTCCCTCTTTTCCAAGTCGCCTTGGATATGAATCGTCTTGTAAATGAATAAATGTACCAATCCTTTAAACCCGCGGGTTTAGGGCTTTCGCCGGGACTTCATCGCCATCATGTCATCTCCAGCTGGTCTCCAGCAAGGCCAGTTTCACTTCCTCTCTCAGTGGATGCCGGACAGCTCCCGGGCTGGAGTGATATTACATGGGTCGCCTGGAGTAGTGTTATCTGGGTCCGTCCGGAGCAGCGGCAGTTCAGTGATGCGGGATCCAGACGACTCATTCATCTGCCATTTCGCCCCCCTGCCCGTCTCCCAGAGCAGCAGCTGCACCAGTGTGGACATGTGCAGTCCTGCTGAACGTGCAACCGAGCAGTTTGATGCATCTTTGAGCTGTGACATGCAAAGCATTCAAGACATGATAAGAAACACACGGGATCTACCTTTAATAGCAAAGCTTGAACAGGTGGGTTAAGATCCCCAGTTATTCATTTCAAATAGATAAATAAAAAGATATACTTATTTTTCCTTTGAACCTTTTTTGTTTTTGCAAATATTGCATGCGTAAATGATTTAATAGGTGATTTATTGATCTAGTTGAAGCAAGTGCAACATCGCATGCAGGAGCAGCTCAAAGCCCACCAGCAGGAACAGCAGGTTAGATTACAACAAGAGCAAATACTTCTGGGAACAGAACAGACTACTGCAGGTGCATTTCCCATTCATACCTAGAGAGCTCTTATCATTTAGGGCTTCTAGCTGTGTTTACATGATCACTGTTGTGATATATTCTCGACAGTTTTTCATCTTTTTAACCAACACTACTTGCTTCATATGCCTAGAGAGCAGTATGCGGAACCAGGAACAAAGTCTGGCAGAACTGAACACTGAACGTGATGACAATGATCATGAAGACTCACTTCAATCCATGACTGAGGATCAAACTGTGTTCAGAAACGAGTGTGATCCAGAGCCACAGGACAGGTATACTTCAAAGTTTACTTAAAATGCTTTAAACTAAAGTGACAGTTCGCCCAAAAATGAAAATTCTGTCATCATTTCAAACCTTTATGACTTTCTTTCTTCAGCAGAACACAAAAGAAGATATTTTGAAAAAAGTTGGTAACTAAACAGCATTGGCCCCCATTCACTTCTATTGTATTTACGCAAAACCAATGCATGTGAATGGGGGCCCAGTTAACAACGTTCTTCAAAATATCTTCTTTTGTGTTCTGCGGAAGAAAGAAAGTCATAAAGGTTTGAAATGACAAGGGGGTGAGTAAATGATGAAAGAATTTTTATTTTTGGGTGAACTATCACTTTATTGGACATTGTACATGTAAGTCTGATGAATGTGTAAATATAATACGTGTTGTGATGTTTAGACCTATCAGATCAGGTTTTGTCGGGAGGACATTTGAGGAGATGCTGGAGGAGCAGATTAAAATGGAGGACCAGAGACGTGTGAAAAAGGTCAGATGTTAGAATTAAAAGGGTACTACGTTAATCTCAGTTTAATCTGTGTAGTATACCAAAGTCTTTTTGTATCTTTTATTGTGAATTTAACTCCAAATGTAAGTCCAAATGTATCTTTATATTTATGTTATTCCTATTTCACTCTTGTAGAATGCTCCAGCTGAAACTGTAGAAGTAAAGAGACCTTTTCTAAAACGAGGAGAGGGTCTGGCCCGGTTTACCAAAGGAAAAGCTGCTGCACTGCCACACAGAAAAAATCAACCCAAGCCCTCATGCCCAAATCCCAAAGTGTCCCAAGATCCAGTCACGAGGTCCAACAAAAACCTAGTTATTAACAAACCCGAAGGCTTAAAATCCACACATCCTGTGATCCAACGCAAGACTGCTGTGCTCAACAAAGAAAACCTTCCTCAGAACAAGACCACAGCAGGGGTCACCAAAACAACCGTTCGCCCTCACGTCCTTGGTGCACACCAGGGTCAAAATGTGAGCTCCATCTCAACTCATGTCCAAAGAGACAGAAAATCTGATCCTTCCTCTAAACAAAAAAGCAACGGTGTCACTAAAACAGATGCTAACATAGGCACGGTTGGGGAAAGTAACGTTTGCATTGCGGAAAACTCCTTTGACGTGTGGTTCGCAGAACGTCGGGAAAATTGGGAGCAGGACCACCAACGTGAACGCGTTGAACTCGGGGAGTTTGAGTTGCTCGAGCGAGCTGCAGATGAAATCTCCTTCTCCAGCAACTCTTCCTTCATCAGCACCCTCCTTCAAAGAGACCGCAGGCGTCTTTCCTCAACACCTATTAAATCTTCAAATCAATCTACGTCAGGCGTCGGAATTGCTCGTGTTCCTGGGGTGGGTCATACTGCACCAGTCTCTCCTTCAAACAATGTAATAACAAGAGACGGTGAAAAAGAACTGATGAGAGAGTTCTCTGAAGTGGAAGCCGATGCTAAAGACAAAGAGTTGCAAGCCTTTTCCATTACATCCAATCCACCCATAAGCCACTGCTTTCGAGTGCCCGCTCTGCCTTATGATAAACGCACCTATCAGGATAGAGATGGAGCCAGCAGTCCAGAGGTCGATGATAGAAGTTCCTGTAACAATGAAGATTCCACTCTCATAGACTCAAGAGGCCAGTTAGAGTTTGATGACGATGATACCTGGAACGAACCTGAGGATGAGTCAAGTTGTCCTGTGCAGGAATCTCTGTCAGAGAGGACGCTGAAAAGAAAAGTTGCCTTCTCTAAAGGGGCAAAGCCAGTGAGTGTTAGTCCAGATGTTGAAAATGAGAACAAAGCTCCTCCCACATGCCCGTTGGTTTCAAAGATGTTTCCAGCGCTGAAGCCAAATGCCTCTCCTCCAGTGATGGTACAAGCACCACAGAACATCAACACCGAAGGGGCAGGTAATAGTTTTTGTTTATCCTTGTTTTTTTTGTTGGTCAATGTGGTGCAAATAGATGATCTCACTAAATCCTTTTTGGGTTTTCAGCTCAGTCCAGCCTGCTTCGTGAGCGCTTGGTGGAGCTGGAAACCGAAATCGAGAGGTTCAAACGTGAGAATGCAGCACTGACCAAACTGAAGCAGGAGAACCAGGAAGAAAGAGAAAATCTCAGGTAACACCAGATGTGAACTTTTTTCTTTTTTGCATTATTTTCTTTATTCATAGCTAAGCTTTAGTTTTTCTCAGTCGCTTTGGAGCATTTCTCGAATCATTCTTAAAATTAGTTAAATAATATGTGCATTTCTCAGAACAATTTGTACAAACTGCACAATCATGGATTTTCTGCAAAAGCATATAACATGTTCAAAATCCATAGTTCGTCTCTGAACATGTCAGTCCAATGAAAATGGCAAGTCCTTGAGTCAAAATGTTTAGCCAAGTTGTCAATATAACAGGTGCTTTATTTTTTCTTTTGAGTATTTTCGGATGTAAACTATGGCTTCAGTTTGTAATGACACTCATTGATAATGCACAAGACTGACTTATTTCACTTTCAATAGTACAACGTGATACGTAACTGTATGTGCGACACTGATAGCAAAAGATTGAACAGGATTCACTTTACACTTGTACTGTTGGTCTGTCATCAAATTACACATCAAGCTTGAAAAAAGTAACTGATGAAGAAAATGCAACATTATTTTACAGCACAATGGGAAAAATTGCAAAATAAAAGATCAACATAGGAGAGACCCCTCAGGCAGAACTGTATGCAGTGCTGTATGAGGAATCAAACTACATATTTTCTACTCCGCCTTTGGGATGTCTTACTCTTGCAACACAGCAGTAAAATGCAACGATATCCAAAATGACCACATGCTTTTGTAAATCATCTTGAAACAGAGCCCTCTCCTCATCAGAGACGAGATCCTTGTGGAAAATCTCTGTACAGTGAGTGTGTGTTGTATGAATGAAGGATCTGAGTTTCTAACAGTGAAAGCAACATGTGAGCAAAGTAAATCTAATCACAGTTTGGATCAATAACCCTGTAAGTGTAAGAAAAGTGAATATGCCTGACAGATTATGACAACTGGTCTAACCATTTTGCATTGAATGACTAAGACGATGAACACATGACTAGATGTTTAGAGGGATAAGACAATTGCACAGAGAACTATATGATACATTTTGAGCAACATGACAATAGCAACTGATAATGTAGGAGACAAAAGACAATTGTACATAATCAATTGCATGAATGTACAAAAGCAATTGCAACTTGTTCAAATAATAAGAAACTACTTTTCTGATGTGCACAAGTAACAAGATGATGTGAAGGTTGAATAACTAGTTTTGAGAATTTCATTTCTGATCTGAGAAATGCTCCAAAGCGACTGAGAAAAACTGTAAATGTCAATACAAATCTATATCTATTTGTCATGACAATTGCATTTAAAACTCAATATTTTCCAATACAGGAAAGAGAGCGGCCAGTTTGAAAAGAAGAGAACAGAGGAGATTGCAAAGTGGGAGGAGTTTAAAAGGGAGGAGAACAAGAAACTGCTACGTGAAAGGAAGCTTTTCGAAAAACACGCAGCAGCTGTTAGAGCAAGACCTGACAAACAAGAACGAGATGAGATCCAGGTCCGTTTCTGTTATTCCCTAAACATAAGCTACGAATTGCAACCAACGTCTCACTCCACTCCTCACTTTCGATGCACTACAGTGGTTGACACAGGACTAAGATAACGTCATGTTTTCGCTTCTTGGCTCTGTAGAGCAGTTTGTCCGTTTAGGGCTACTGTAGAAACAACATGGCAAATTCCATGTAAGGAGACCCGCGGTGAATGTGGATAGAAATAGAGATGTAGATAGCTCATTCTAAGGTAATAAAAACATAACGTTTAATTATATACCTATATTACCTCTGAAGATATAGTTATCAACCACATGAGGGAACACGTGAGCAAATGTCCAAAGTGTTGCTTTAATAGTTACAATTTTGTAAAACCCAGTTATGAACATGACGGAAAATGATTATTACAAAATTCAATTTATGATTTATGGCAAAAAAACACAAGGTTTCATTAAGTACAGCGACGATATGAGGGCAAGAAATTTTGCTATAGAAAAAACAGGTTGTCAGGCTCAGTTAAGTTATTTTGTGTTTTAATTTCGATGTCAGGCTCTGAAGCAGCAGGTGAATGTGCTGCAGGAGGATTTACGCAAGCGAGAGACTCGGTGGAGCAACACGCAGAATCGTCTCCGGCAGCAGGTGGACGCCTTTAGTTCCGAGAACGCATCTCTCAGAGACCAGGTGCGAATGCTGGAGAAACTGCGACTCAGTGCGTGGAAGAATGCTGAGAATGAAAGAGAGAAGGAAAAAGGACGGTCTGGTGTGTCAAACGGTAAAAGCGGTGCTGGATCCAAATGCACAGATTTTAAAGTAAGTGTGATGTGTCAGATTTAAGTTGGTCTTACTTTATAAAACCCTCCATGTTCGAACTATTTGATTATTTTAAGAATATATACTACTGTATAAACAAATGTGCAAGATTTCTGTCTTATGTTTCTGGTTTTATATGTCTAGAGTTCATCCCAGGGCTCAAAAAGCAACACCAGCAGGAAGGGAAGTCCAGAAACACAGAGCCCTCCCACAAGCTCGGGTATTATTTTAGGACAAGTTTTCTGTATTGTTCGATAAAATCAATAGTGCGTATTAATTATGGTTGTTAACGTTTAAATCTAACAACATTTTTATTTACAAATACTTTTGCCATGTAACTTGAACATCAATTCAAACCCATTTTGCATTAGCTTCTTACTCTGAGCCAACAAAAGAGAGTATTAGCTTCAAAGATGACCACAGTCCAGCGGGAGGATCTGACAGACTGGTTACAACTGAAAGGAACAATGATGCTTTGCTGATTGACTCTAGCCCCAACACTGCTAGACACACAAAGCAGAAACAGGAAGAGATCACACATTCAGACAGCAAGGTAATCAGTCTCAACAGATGTACCGGGTGCAACAGAACATAAGCCAGTAATGCCCTGCTTACTCAAATACTCATGCTTCTGTCAGATAGAGAAAGTGCTTCCTGATGGCAGCCGACTCATCGTTTTCCCAAACGGCACGAGAAAAGAGCTCTCCGCAGACGGACAGACTGTCAAAGTCATGTTTTTCAATGGAGATGTAAAACATACAATGCCTGATCAAAGAGTGGTGAGACACTGTGATGCATGTGCCACCAAGTTGCCATAGAGCAAAATATTTTTTATCAGAAATCATGAGTGTTTTTCTTTTTTTAGCTTTATTACTATGCAGAAGCTCAGACCACACACATCACATACCCTGATGGTATGGAAGTACTTCAGTTTCCTAACAGTCAAACAGGTACGCCCAGATTCCTTTCAAGACAAGTCTATGGTATTCCGGATAAGTTTTGTTTGATACTTGGAAGTTCATATCACACCCCACCTTCCCTTTACAGAGAAACACTTTCCAGATGGTCGTAAGGAAATCACTTTTCCTGATCAGACTGTTAAGAATCTTTATCCTGATGGTAGGGAGGAAAGTGTGCTCACAGATGGGACAATAATACAACTGAACCTGTGAGTACAAATAGCGGCCCACTCTTCCAGTTTAGACACTAAGCCTAATAAACTTGTAACAGTTTCCATTATTCTTTCTTTCAGAGACGGCAGTAAGGTGATCCAGTTTAACACAGGTCAGCAGGAAATTCACACTGCAGATTTTAAGAGGCGCGAGTATCCGGACGGCACAATAAAAACCATTTACTCGGATGGACGGCAAGAGACACAATACCCAACAGGTCGTGTGCGCTTAAAGGATGCTCAGGGTCATATTATCATGGACACTAAGGCTTAAATGGCCAACAAGTGGACTTGAATGAACTTATTGTATGAAAGAAAATGTGTGCTATGTAAATGTGTGAATTATTTATTGTGAATGTGATTTTTGTGAAAATAAATCTTTGCAAGTTGATTTAAGCCCGTCTCATAAATGTAAACATCACTGATTTGGACATTCGCATAAAGGGATATCAATTTAAACATTTTAACTTGCGGTATCTCACAGAAGTGAGTACACCCCTCATATTTTTGTAAATATTTTATTATATATTTTCATGTGACAACACAAAGAAATGACACTTTGCTACAATGTAAAGTAGTGAGTGTACAGCTTGTATAACAGTGTACATTTGCTGTCCCCTCAAAATAACTCTACACACAGCCATTAATGTCTAAACCGCTGGCAACAATAGTGAGTAGGGCTGCAACTAACGATTATTTTGATGATCGATTAGTTGGACGATTATTTTTCTGATTAATCAGATAAAATGTAATTACATCATTTGCTTATAATAAGTAAATCAGATATGGGAAAAGTATACACAACTGAACTCATTAGCCTTCTCCCAAAATGTTGTGAATGTCTCCATAATTAACACACCTGGTGAGTTGATTCAGGTGTGTCATATTAGAAGCAACTGACAATAGTCTCTCCCAAACGTGGGAGTGAGGGGAGGGTCGGCCAAGGAAATATTTTTTTTGTGCCATGAAAAGTGAGATATTTGTCATTCAAATATAGTGAAGTACAGTAAAAAGTAAACGGAAAAAGTAATACTTCAGTACAAATACTCAAAAAGTGTACTTAAGTACAGTACTCAAGTAAATGTACTTCGTTACCCACCTCTAAATGAACTAAAACCACCAAATCAGGGTGTTTAGCCTATTATGTACTTAACGCCACAGGGTATTTAGCCTATTAACGCCACAAATTGGGTTTTACTAATATAATCTTTAATTATAATAATTAAATAATAAAATAATATCTGTAATATAATAATTTAAAACACCTCTCCCCTTTAAACTTTAAAACTGCGCAGCTTGAAGAGATGCATGCAGAACACGTCGGACTTTAAAACTGCGCAACTTGTGCCGCACCGAGAGACACGTGTGACTTTCAAACTGCGCACCTCGTGCAGCACGGTGAGACACATTTGACTTTAAAACTGCGCATCTCATGCTTCACGCAGAGACACATCTAAAGCGGTAATTTTAAAAGGGAAGACACGCTTGATTTGTACCTGCGCAGCTCGCAAGTGACGTCACAGACCAACTAATCGATAATGAAATTCGTTGACAACGAATTTCATTATCGATTAGTTGTTACAGCCCTAATAGTGAGTACACCCCTAAGTGAAAATGTCCAAATTGGGCCCTAAGTGTCAATATTTTGTGTGGCCACCATTATTTTCCAGAACTGCCTTAACTCTCTTGGGCATGGAGTTCACCAGAGCTTCACAGGTTGCCACTGGAGTCCTCTTCGAGACCGTCCACTCCTCCACCTTCCGTTTGATGCCACCCCACAGATGCTCAACAGGGTTTAGGTCTTCACCTTTACCCTCAGCTTCTTTAGCAAGGCAGTGGTCATATTTGAGGGGTCGTTATGATGGAATACTGCCCTGCGGCACAGTCTCCGAAGGGAGGGGATCATGCTCTGCTTCAGTATGTCACAGTACATGTTGGCATTCATGGTTCCCTCAATGAACTGTAGCTCCCCAGTGCCGGCAGCACTTATGCAGCCCCAGACCATGACACTCCCACCACCATGCTTGACTGTAGGCAAGACAAACTTGTCTTTGTACTCCTCACCTGGTTGCCGCCACACACGCTTAAACTTATTTGGTTCAGATGGTGTCATCTTGGTCTCATCAGACCACAGGACATGGTTCCAGTAATCCATGTCCTTAGTCTTGCTTGTCTTCAGCAAACAGTTTGCAGGCTTTCTTGTGCATCATCTTTAGAAAAGGCTTCCTTCTGGGATGACAGCCATGCAGACCAATTTGATGCAGTGTGTGGCGTATGGTCTGGGCACTGACAGGCTGACCCCCACCCCTTCAACCTCTGCAGCAATGCTGGCAGCACTCATACGTCTATTTCCCAAAGACAACCTCTGGATATGACACTGAGCATGTGCACTCAACTTTGGTCGACCATGGCGAGGCCTGTGCTGAGTGGAACCTGTCCTGTTAAACCGCTGTATGGTCTTGGCCACCATGCTGCAGCTCAGTTTCAGGGTCTTGGCAATCTTCTTATAGCCTAGGCCATCTTTATGTAGCGCAACAATTCTTTTTTACAGATACTCAGAGAGTTCTTTGCCATGAGGTGCCATGTTGAACTTCCAGTGACCAGTATGAGAGTGAGAGCGATAACACAAAATTTAACACAGCTGCTCCCCATTCACACCTGAGACCTTGTAACACTAAAGAATCACATGACACCAGGGAGGGAAAATGGCTAATTGGGCCCAATTTGGACATTTTCACTTAGGGGTGTACTTACTTTCGTTGCCAGCGGTTTAGACATCAAATTTACACTGTTATTTATATTACTTTATATTGCAGCGGTTTCATTTCTTTAGTGTTGTCACATGAAAAGATATAAAATATCTGTTCATGCGCTAAGAAAAATGAATGGGACTTTTCCAAAACACTTTCAGCTAGGTTTTTGTACTAATAACTGATGAGTGGGTGAAAGTCTGAATCAAAATAAATTTTATTTAAGCACTGCTGAACAAAGATCTTACACAAACACAAAATCTTTAAAGCAGCCTTAAACATGAACACGGTGCATTTGTTTTTCCATTTGAAACGTTCACATATTTAACAAAATGAGCTATAACTGCACCAACAAAGAACTTAAAATCTTTTCAAATATTTAACAAAGTAACTGCACAAATAAATATGAAGTAGCATAAACACCCAAGTATTCAAATATAAAAGCAACATAAAAAGATTTACTATCCCACACACTTATCAAAACACGGTCTTCAACATCACTATCACACCCTACAAAAACAAAGAAAACAATCGTGAAACGCACATTGAGGCACATTTTGTCCCTTAACATATTTTACTTCAACACTCAACTTTCTACAGTAGATTATAGCTGACGATCATAATCAGCAAGGCCTTTCTCCACTAGAGGTGTGTGAACAAGCGATCCATCAGCGTTGTACAGCAACACGGTTAACTGTGGTTCTGTTGACTTAAACGGCACATATTTAAGCAAGCATCAAAGTACATTAAGATTACTATTGTAGATGTAGCCTAAAATGACAAGTTAATACAATGTGAGGTATGAATGAGACTTACAATCACCACAGCAGTCAGCTCGCCATTTAACAGGTCGATCATTTCCAGCATGGCTTTCATGCTCCACTGAGGACAATAAGGGATCAGATCCTGCTCGGTGCTCATTCTTGGCGGTTTGAAGCCCGCTAAACTCACGTAAACAGCTGCACATGGCATATGAAGGAGGGACGCAGGAAGCTGGCGCAATCTGTAGCACAAAAGCACACATAGGGAGGTTACTCACCATGTTATTTTGACCCCATTTTTTTAACGTAAATTTTTTTCTTTTCATAATTTTTTGCTCATTTTGTTATGACAAAATGTGTATTGACTTTTTGATTGGATTTGTTGCTTCAAATCCAATGTGAATGAGGCAAGTTTAATTCAGATTTTCTTATGGCTGTAAACAGGGATGCAAACTCATCTGGGTGAAAAAAGGTGACGATGAGAGACCCCCCAATGCTATATATATTTTTTTTTTTTTTTTCCTGCATGGAGAAATTGGAGGCGGCTGCCTCAGTCAAATGTGGTGCCGCCTCAGACTCTCGCCAAAATTATGTCGGGTGTCTTCACAAGAAATGCTGCGTGCATTTAACAGACTGTCATTTGTAACTGCAGTTGCGACATTACGCCACAGTGGAAGCGCTGTTTCGTTATCAGCACACCGAGGCGCTAAAAAGAGTTTCAGAACAAGAGCTAGCTGTGTTTGACGGCTGTTTGTTTTGCATCCAAGTATGTTTCATTTCTTGACATTTCTTAAATGAACATGACGTAATATACATCATTGTAATGTCTTTAGCTGTGCAGTTGGAATGTTGAATCGTTGCATTTAGAACGACTCGCACATGAATGACTCATTTGAACAGATTCATTTAAATTATTGAACTTTTCAGTCACTAGTGAATATAAGAGATCATTGAATCATTTAAAGTGAACCACAGAGAATGCAAGATGTGAATGAGCTTTGCACATTGAGTAAGACTAGTTAATTCAGTTGGCTATTGTGGGCTGAAAAGTTAGTTGAAAATGATAAAAAAGCTTTATTTGATTAAAATAATCTGTTTGGTTGAATAAAAGTCGTGTTTTATATAACTTAATAATTGTCATTTTCATCTAATTTTATTAGAACTTTTAATATGTCAAAGTCACTTTGGTTAAGCCACTTAAAGGTACGGTAGGCCTACGTGTGTGTGTACAAGATCAGTATGGCACCACCTCCGCCTCATTTTGAGCCAGGAAAAACCCTGTATATATATATATAACTATTACATTATTACAATTTGTATTTGTATAGTACAATGCAATGTAAGTCGCTTTGGATAAAAGCGTCTGCCAAATGTAAATGTATTTCATATTATTATTCATATATTATTTCACATAATCAGAATAATCCATGGTCTGCTAAAAGTGTCTAGGATAGACAACCACATGAAGAGTTCATTTGCAAAACCAAATAACAATTTTGACAAATGACAATTTTTATTAATTGACATAAATCATGTTTTTATTGTGTTATTTATCTTTATTTTTTGAGTTATTACTTAATCAAAACAATCCAACTGTTTAAATATTACTTGGAATGCATAATAAAAAAACATTAGTTATCCGTTTTTGCAAATAAACTCTTCACACTTCAAGTTTGACTAATAAGAACATGTCACATGTAATTAGTATGATTTTCATAAAACACAAAGTGTTTTAAAATCTTACTTCTGCACTGGTAGGCTGTCATCAGAGCCAAAGTCCACATGTCTCACAAGGAGCTTAAGAGTAGGAGCGAGATCAGAAAACCCCAGAAGCTTTGCACGATAATATTTACCATCACTGTACTCAGCCAGACATGGATAATCTGCACACACAGGTCTCAAATTTATTTAGCTCTTGAAATTGAGCGTCAGATTTTCCTCCAAGAGCAAAAACGCCACACTAATATGCACTGTAACCAAATGCCAAAAAATACCAATGGGGAAGTCTGTCAGCAGGCTCATATTTTCTATATTGTCATTGACACAGTCGAGAGCGTCCTCTAAACTTCCTTCCTGTTGGTTTCCAGTCTTATCCAACACACAGAGGAACACCTGCAGGGACACAGGAGAACAATATGGAAGTGACACAATGTGACGCTTACGAGACAAGCTTAAATGACAAGCATTCACTGTTTCACATTACTTCAAAACAACTCAATGTGTCACTGGTACTTTTAACCCATCAGCTTACATGATAACATACCTCATTCGGTGAGCGGATGTGCTTGACCTTGGCAGAGAAATGTTTCTTCCCTTCAGGAAGTTTGAATTCTGTATAGACCCCTAAAAAAGGTTTGGGTTCCTTCAAGCCCTGAAAAACACAGAGTTGCTATTGCACCAGCTTTGACATTTATTGAGAAAACTGTGTGACGACCCACAATTAAGTTATTTTGAGCAAATCAAAATAGAATTAACAGACAGCAACTTCTACCTCTGTGTTTATGTCCCAATCATCAAAATCAGGGATGGGAGGCTTAACCACATACTCCTGCACATAAACACACAGTAAATATCTAGAGGACAACACTTATGTAAGTAAATCAAACCCTGTCCTCCTAAATATTTACTCATCGACCTCTTGGCTTTTGATGTTGGGGTCAAAGGTGGCATACTGGTGCTGCACCATTATTTTGCTGAGCACCATGCCATCCACGGATATCTCCACGGTAACACAGCCACATGGATCCTCGGGGTGTTCCTGCAGCACAACAGGTTTACAGGGACACTGCTGACTGCATTTGATGCATGAAGGGGTTTAGATGTCAGGATGTTAAAAGAAACAAGTAGAATCTACTTTACCATTATGTGCACGTTGACTGAACGTCCAAGCAGCAATTCCTTCATGAACATCACAGCGTCCAACTGCCATCCCTTTCCAATCTACAACAGTCAAATACTGAGGATTTAAACGTATGCATATTTATTCCTATTTATATTCATTGAAATTAAGTATTGCTTTCTTTGACTAAAATCCTTAACCATTATAAATGAATACATCTGCAAAGCAGAGTATCTCTTGTATAACATCCAAAATGACAGTAAGCACACACACACCGGTATGACTCCATTTATCTGACAGGGTATACAGAGCTGTGCCACGTCCTCACAGAGAACCACTGGATACACGTGGCAAACCGGAATACTTTCCACAAGCCCCTGATCCACATATCGTACCTTTGACAAACATTCACAAACAAAACAATATCACCCAAGAATTCAGCCAATTTAATCAAAACAAAATAAAAAAACAGATATTTCCAACAAGTAGGGATGTAACGATTCACAATATCCTCACAATACATTTTTTTCTTCACAAAATGAGTTGAGACAAATTAGAAATGAACAAGTGCCCTTTTATTATTTCTCAAATGCTGCATATTTCTTGGTAAAATAAACATATATTTTATGTCAAATAACAAAACTAAACAAATCAAATAAAAAAATGAATATTACAAGTCTCTTTAATATAAACAAACAAACACTTTGTCTGTGCTTTTCCTAACTTGGATTTTTTACAAATATTTTTTAAAGAAATATCAGCATATTAACGTTTACCAAGTTTGCAGTAAACACAGCGGCCCCTGTTGTTCAAACCATGTATTGCGATTCATTTAAAGGTGCAGTTTGTAACTTTTTTGCAGTAAAACAGCAGGATGCAGGAAAAGAGACTAGAGGTGCCGTTACGCTTTCTCCAGACCTTGCAGCCTCTGGCGTTACCCTCGGTTTCCGCTACTGCCGTAGAAACCATGACAACACAGTCTCGTGGACAAATGTGAAAGTATTCGTTTGTAGCAACTATCTTGTTTTGCGCAGCCGTTATGGAGCACAATTATTCTTTACTGTTTGCAGCTGGTTCTGTCAAAGACATTTTTACTAGACCGAGACGCTGATCTTGCACGTGTTAAACAAGACAGGTCAGCAACTGTTTAGATTCCTTTACTGACAGAAAACATACGATTACTATTCGATCAACAAGGTTAGTTTCATTGTTTGAATGTCTTTTTCTTAATTTAGCACGATTGTCAAGTATATATTTACTGAACAAGCAGTAATCGTTTTTAGATCATCTGACTAAATAGTAATAAATTAATTTTATGAATTACGTCTAATGTGTCTAATTCATTACAATGAAATAAAATCATATCATCAAACGCAACATTTATAAAACTTTATTACTTTACATCATCAATAAGTGATTTCTCATTCACGTCTGATTGATTATTAGTGGTGGAGTTGAAGACGACAGTTCCCATCATTCCACGCTCTTTTACAGCGTCATCAAGCTACGCCGTTGTTGTTGTTTTGAACATATCAGTTTTGAATGTGCGCCCTCTAGCGGCGGATTTTACAAACTGTGCCTTTAACATCTCAACCGACTTGATCGTCACATATTATAACCGATTTTCAACCGGCTCATGGTGAATCATTACATCCCTACCAACAAGTAATGCATATCTATCAAAGTCCAATGGAAGCTTGCTGACCTTAACGTGTCCTCCAATAACCTCCAGCACATGACCCCTGTACCAGTACATGTCTGTACCCATGACAGCACACCCTAAAACACCTTTCCAGTTGTAGTTCTTCTGCCTGGGCAGAGTTTTAATGTGCTGCTGAAGACGTTCCCGTAAGCGATCGAACTCGCACACTGTAAACACAACAGGAAAAATGTAACTTGAATCAAATAATATATACAGTATTACCATTTTACACATGACCACCCACTTACTAATACACGTTCAGCATGCAGCCATTTTGCAGATGAACTGTTACTCAAGGACAATTTTAACAGAGATCATTCACACATTAAACTACACTACAGTAGCAAGCAAGCAGCATTTTGTCAAGGTGAAAAATGGTAAAAAGATCACCTGCTTCATGCGTCATAGCGTATATGACACCTTGGTCAGAGATGGCTGAGATGCTCATGAGTGTGTGTCCGTGGGGAGGCATATCTGGAGGGGGGTAGGCGTGTGTTTTTACTCTCTCTAGTGGAGGATAGAAGCAGGGGGAAGGTGTGGGTGGAGTCTCAGTTCGCTTAGACTCTGTGTCCTCCCCGTTCAGCACACATTCCTCTGAAAAAGCATTCTGGGATAGGGAAGCGTCCCTAGAATCACAATTCAACATGTTTTTTAAATGGTTGTGTAGTACAACACCAGTTAAATATTGTGTTAATAATCCTGTTGTTTGGATGTTATTTCTTTGGAGAGGACAACATACTGTGGCTATTATGTTTTAATTTACAGCTTATGTAATGATAACATAGAATACGTTTGTATGATAATCTAATATTCTATTACTGTCCTGGCATCAAGGGGAGATACGCATAAGATGTCCTTATTAATAGACTAAAGAATAGGGGTGACCGTGCATTTGCAGTGGCGGGGCCTAAACTTTGGAATAATCTGCCTTTACATGTTAGAAAGGCCCAAACACTCACTATTTTTAAATTCAGTTTAAAAACCCATTTTTATAGCTTGGTGTTTAACTCAGTGTGAGAGCTGCTATTTTTATTTCATTTTATTCTATTTTACTCTTACCTTATCTTATATTGTATTGCTTATGCTTGTACAGCACTTTGGTAAACACTTGTTGTTCTAAAAAGTGCTTTATAAATAAAGCTTGACTTGACTTATTTTTCATCAGAGCATTTCTTTAACTTATGTTCGATGTGTACCAAATTAAAACACTGTTTTGTAAAGCATTTGAAAAGGAAATGATAAAAAGCATCAATATCTTACTATACAGAATATGAGGACAGTAAAGAGCTTTTAGAAATAAAAAAACATTAACATCTGCATCCCAAGACCTTCACATTTTCTTACTTTCTCTCCTTGAGTGCAAGACCTTCACTGATAAGGAAATCTGCGATACTGATGTTCTGACCAGCCCGGTTTGAACAGAACAGATATATCAACACCGGCCTGACAGTTGGATCCTGAACGGAGGTAATAAACAGATGATTTGCATTTTATTAAGTAACTTGCTCATGTTTTCTATGAGTGTTGTAACTTCTTGACTTTTACCTTTATGGTCATTATAGCCATCGCGCCGGTCAAGAACTGAGAGATTGTCTCACATGCTGTGGCTGTCCATGTGGAGCGACCACCAGCTGGCCTAACAGAGAAACAAACTAGCTAAATAAAAAATATAAAAAATACATGCACTTATAAAATAGGACACGTTGGATAGCCTTGGCCTAGTCAAGGTGCTTGTGAAAGGCAGAAGTTCAAATCCAGCTTGGGTTTTGTTTCGAAACCCCCCTGCCTGTCCTTCCTTTAGTGGTGTGTTGTGCAGTGGCAAAAATGTACAATATTAATTTACCTTATACCACTGAGGTTACACTCCAGTAAGTAAGAGCCAATCAGATCAGGACGAAGGGGTCGGAGATTGTGCACACGGAGATTCACCATATTGCCAAAGTCACAACGCAAAACCTAAAAATAAACACACCAATCACATTACATAGAAATGTCCGTTTCTAAACTATTCCAATGTCAGTTGCTAACATTTTTCCAAATATCTTTCTTTGTGTTCATCAGAACATAGACATTTATACAGATTTGCAACAAATCTGCAGTGGATACTCCACCCAAAAATGAAAATTCCATCATCATTTAATGAAAGTGTGCGCAAGTCTACCTGTGCAACACTGCTGGAGGACACACTGCAAACCTGTCCTCTTTCCCACACTCCTGTGTTGTTAGCGGCGCAGAACATCTCCCCTTCCCATTCCATCTCCTGTGCCTCTGACTTACTGTACAGATTCTTCAGGATGTCATGGATTCTGATAACATTACAATAATTCAGCACTTTCAACTCAGATTCGTGAGCTCCCTTTTAATATATGACCCCCTGCATCTACGGTGACATAAACTAGAAATAGAAGTAAGCCTAAGACCTGTTTAGGTGGCAGTCAAACTGCAGCAGCTGCACACAGATGTTTCCAGGAGAGGTGACGTGTGTCACACGAATCCTGATGTCGTTGAGACAAGTGGGCAGGGTCAGGGTGGGCTTGAGATCTTCAGAATCAGGAAATGGGGAAGTCAGCTCAACATGCAGTTCCTCTTCAAACGGAGGATCCCACACAGTTGTCTCCAGTGGTGGGAGGTCTTTATCCAGAGCCCTGAAGAGCATGACATATTAACACAGATGAGAAAAAAGGAAGAATGGAAAGGACATCCAAGATTGCATCTTTTCCACTTAACTGTTTACTGGAAACCGCAAGACCCTTTCTGACCAACAGCTCTCCGATACTAGCACCGGTACCATCATCACTGATCTCAAACAGACACACAGGCACAGGTCTAGTGACGGGCACGAGCTCTGAATAGGAAGTGAGCAACAAAAATATTTTCAAAACGTTGGTCAGTCATAATATGTCACAATGTGCACAAGTGCATGTACTTCGCAATAACGGTAATGCAAAAAAGGTGTGCAGCCTAAACACACAAAAAATATCAATTTTAAATCTTGCTACCACAAATCTGACAAGAGCGGTCTATACACCTGGTACAGCGTTGTGTGATAATGCATATGAATGTCAATTCTTACTTTTTGCCACAACAGTGACAAGTTTATTCTCTACAAGTTCCTTTAGCTCTTTACATGCTTAACTGCTCCACACATCCTCCAAACTGGACACATCAGCCAAAGTGCACCATACCCCCTGGGAAACAAAAGGACAAATAAAATGTTGAAGAATTACATTTCTTTCAGCCACTTTACTCTCCATCAACATTGTGACACACAGTTTCGTTTCTTGCTATTAATTTAGTTACTAGATTTTGACATTGTGACAGGTTTGTGTGTGTTTTTCAATCTTACCATTTCTGGCAAAGCAAAGAACTCATCCTTTATTTGTCTCAAATCTTTCACAGAGAGAATGTTTTTATAGCCAAAGTCCACATACCGCACATCAATCATTCGACCACCAGGGAAACCTAAATGAAATAAACACAGGCACCCTTTAAGGTTTTATTAACAAGTTTCTATGCCTGACATGCACATTCACACACACATCAACACACCTGTGACCTGGGCCCTGTACCACTCTTGGTCATAGCGAGCAACACAAGCCTGTGACAGAGAGGGGCAGTAGATCTGGAACTCATCGTCCGCTGCAAGTGGGCCATAACAGTCCTGAAGCTTCGAGTGCAACAACCTGTACTCCATATTTTCAACCTGCAAACCACACATTGTAAGTTCACACGAACACAAATCTCCAACTACTACAGTTACACAAAACCCTCATTTGAACCGGCTTACAGAGAAAATTTGAACAAAAAAGATTGAGAACATTTTACTTAAAGACTTTATGTATAGTGCATTATAAAGGGTTATTAAAGGGTATGATGCATAATAATTGTTCATGTGTGTTGTAATACATTAAAGTCCCGGTGAACCGGAAGTTGCGATCGCTTTTACTTCCGTATTTTGACGCATTTCCGAGTGAAATGGAATTTTGAATGAGAAAAATAGTCGGCGTAGCTTTCTTCTTTCTCTGCGATTTGATTAGATGCATAAAAAAGCCATTGCATTTTGAAATGGAACTGGCAGCAGACTGACAGTTGAAGGGGAGGAGTTAACAGATGCTCCGCCATCTAACATACGTCATCTAAGATGGATAGTCATTACAGGACGAAAGTGCATTTTCAGATTTTAACTAAAGATTATGAGGGGGCACACGATTATTGAAAAGAGAATGACCCACATGGATAAACTTTTTACAATATACTGTGTAGCGCTGCAATATTTCATGAAAAAACAGGCATTGTAATTTTTTATTTCACTGGGACTTTAAATGTGTTGTAAAGAATTATAACCAAATAAAAAATGCAAAAAGTGTAACAAGTAACAGGGTTATTATGTATTAACTGTAGTTAAAATTATTCATGGGACATTACAATGCATTATAAGGTGTATTACAAGGCATCATTAATACATTAAAACTATTTTATAAAGCATTATACATAAATTCTTTAAGTAAAGTGTTACCAAAAGATCTTTTCTTATCTGTATTATTGATCGCTGCAACATTCTTTAAATCTTCACATTTGGATTTGGAACAACATGAGAGCAAGTACATGATGAAAGAATTTGAACACATTTGTGTGTGTGTGTGCTTTTGTACCCACTAATTGCACATAGAAGTCTGAAGGTGTGTTGACATGAGAAAGCACAGCATTGACCTCGACATCTTGTTTGGGGTGAACTGGAGGATAAAACAGCAAGGGCTTATTGGATCCAGGAGCTGCCATAGGACAGTAGAACCTGCACACAAACATACTTCATATTAATCCTTGTAGTCAGCAAAAGCTTATAATGAAAGTGACATCAAAGTGCCAAGCAATATTAAATGACATAAGTTTGCAAAAAATCATCAGGATTCATTATTCCGGCCATTACAGACCTGGCCAGTTCCATGAAAACCAAGTGTTCTCGAACAGACACCGTTGGTGCCTTTTTCAGATCCACCAAGAGCGTGCCGCCTTCATCCGCGAACACAAGCATCTCAACGGCTTTGGAGCCCAGCAGAGACCTCATCTCATCACTTGCTTCTGTAGTCCACCCTCTCACCTAATGCACACATGAAAACACAATGACAACTCAACTGCATCCATGGCTCGCCAGTTATCAATCGAGCCTCAACAAAACAATTCTGAATACTCTAACTTTTTGTAGCGGTCCTACAAACGAAAATAGATGAGAAAGTTATTTAAGCACCAACAGACATGCAAATTTGACCTAATAGCAAATTAAAACCAACAGAACAAAATTTGCAGTTATTCCAGTCAACAACACTGCAAATATCCCAAAAATAAACAGGATGTTTTCAAAGCAGCTCACCAGGTCTGAAGGAATAATATCTTTAAGGGAACATTTGATGGCCATAGGAATCCAGGCATTTATTGCAGCCAGAGCAACTGCATCAGGTTTCCGAACACATTCGTTCAACTTGCGTAAACCTTTATCACTGAGAAAAATAGAGAGAGGAATGCAGAGAGACCAGGAAAGAAACATTAAAAGACTGAGCGAAAAAAAGAGTGAAGGAAAGTCTTATATACAGATCAATTTAGAGAGTGTTAGTTTAAATAACTAAAGTATGCAACACACATTGTGTATGTTTAATCATGACAAATTCTTTCCTGCCAAGCTTACACATAGTGTTTATTCTCACCTTGGGATTGTCAATCCCTTGGAGAAGCCATGGTCCAAGAAGAAAAAACACAGCCGGGAGACTTCGGAAGCGAGGCATTTAGGAACATTCTGGATACACCCCTTCTGAAAGAGCTCGGTCACTATTCCTCTACACCACGTATCCATCTTCCACCAGACAAAGAGCAGAGAGTCTGCCCATGAACACACACACACACACACACACACACACACACACACACACACACACACACACACACACACACACACACACACACACACACACACACACACACACACACACACAAACAAACAAACACGTCAGATCAGCCACACGTTCCCAAACCTTCCCATAATACACACTGAATCAACAACTGAAAAGCCTGTTAGGTGTTTCCAAGTTCAAAACTGAACTGTTAAAGGCAGAACAGGAAGTCATATTTAACATTGAGGGGAAAGATGCACATACCCGTCTTGATTTCATCACTGAATGTGAAGAGGCTACTCTCTTCTGAGCAGAATGCGTTGATCTTTTGTGTCAGTCTATGTGCTGACTTGTGTTCCATCATATATCGTACGTGGAAATTGCCAGGGTTCTCGATGTGGCTCACAATAACGTAGTGCACCACTACATTTCAAAACAGTAACAAAAAATTCATGCATTTTACCCGAAAATGACCTAAAATCGCAAGTTTCAATTTGTCTGGCCCACTTTATGTAACGTTCATACAGGTCATTTTATCATTCCACCAGAACCATTTTGGACCGACGGAACTTCTGACCTATGTCCTTAAAGGGTAAGTTCATCCCAAAATTAAATTTGTGTGATTTTTTACTCACCCACATGACGTTAAACATGTTTTGAGACCTCATGGCGTCTTCGGAGCACAAATATAGCTATTTAGGTGACATCCGAGAGATTTCCAGGCCTCCTCATAGACATAATGGTTATAGTTGTTGTCAAGGTCCAGAAAAGTACTAAAGACATCGTTAAATTGGTCCATCCACTCATAGTGGCTCAATTAAATTTTTTTGAAGCGACGAGAATGCTTTATGTGCGAAAAACAAACCAAAATAACGACTTTTCTCGATATATTCTCCTCTGTCATGTCAGTCTTTGGTGCACGTTCAAAACTTGAACGTGACACACGTTCAAAACTTTTACATTGACAACAACTATGACCATTATGTCTATGAGGAGGCCTGGAAATCTCTCAGATGTCACCTTAATATCTTTATTTGTACTCTGAAGACGCCGGGAGATCTCAAAACATTTTAACGTCATGTGGGTGAGAAAAAAAAGTCACACAAATTTGATTTTGGGATAAACTTACCCTATAAGCTACATGTAAAAAGAAAAACTGCCAAAAAGGCAGAAGAACAGTTGTCTGGTTCATTGAGTCATGATACATGACCTAAAAAGGGAAGTACATACATTTAGGCTGTGAAGTTGAAGACTTGTCAAGCTGGGGCATTCGTTGTGTTCGATTCATCCAGTGTCTCTCTCTGTGCCTGGGTGGAGGAAGCAGTGTACTGTGTCCTAATCACACATGGGAAAAATTTTGAGAACTGTATTTACCCATTCCGTTCTGACCCTCAAGCTTATCATTTTACTCAAACTGAACTTTTTCTTGGACATTTCAATAAAAATAAAATCATTCACTCACACTTAGGGCTGTGATGGTGACCGTGACAACCGCACCATCGCGGTGGTAAAGTACCATGACGGTGGTGAACTGCCACTGGCGATAGTGCACGTCAATGTGACAAATATAAGTGTAATAAAAATGACAGTTGCATTAAGGATTGCTATTTGTAACTTTTCAGTTGTGGATGGTTTTATTTAAAAGATTTTACATTAACACACAGTGCACGGCAAAACCCAGGTTATTCTGCGGGTTCTGCAATGGCTCTTGTTGGGAAATGAACAGATACATAAAATCAAAACTGGCTATGACCTGCTTGCTTGGTGTCGGAGCGCGCGCAGGTTGCCGCGGTTGCAGAGAGACATCTATTCATTTGCGCTCCGAGCACATCTTCTGAATCAACGAGTAGGAAAAAGTCACTTTTTTATGGCAATCTGAATAGGAAAGCCAAGGTAGGTTTAAACAGTTTGTTTCAAATGGAATTGTTAAGGACTAATACGCGACTGACTGAAGTTGTCACTGCAACAAGAGCTTTTTTATTTCATATTTCTTATATTATTTAAGTTTTCATTATTTACTTATGTTTGTTTAAATGTTTTATATGTAATGTGACATTTCACTGATGGATTTGCGCATTAAACATGGACGGATGTTTCACTGATGGACATAGAATGGAAACTGTATTTACCTAGGCATAGATGAATAATAAGAGGTCTGTACATGAAAATGACATATCGTGAGCCTCAAACACTATTGTTTCCTCCTTCTTGTGTAAATCATATGCATGCAAAAGACCACTGAAAAAAGAGGCCAATCCCAACATAACACCGACTGTGACATTACAGTCGGGATGTACGCCCCCAACGCTGCATATACCCGCCCATGTTCTAGGCCAGCCGGACGTGCACAGCCGAATCATCGGAAGTTCTGCAGGTATTATGAATAGGGTTGGGCGATCTCTACCAAATTGGCATCGGACGATGTCTACAGTGAAACCTCGCGATGGACGATGACATCGTTGTCTTCTTTAAACAAGCCGCGACGTTATGAAGTGAGGCGTGTCTAGGCGCGAACTGCGCAGAGACACGTCTTTTTTATACAGCGCGAGCTGGGCAGTTATCAAGTCAGGTGCGTGTCATCTGTACAGTGCAAGCTTCTCAGTTATAAACTCATGCGCGTCTTCTTTATACAACGCAAGCTGCGCAGACACGCATCTTCTTTATACAGTTATAAAGTAAGAGCAGCGAGAGTCACGTGACGAAAGTGAAAGGGACAGTTTTTCAAACCTGGGACAATATCAAGCAGGCTTCGCTCAGCGCTTTGATACTGATTTAAGAAGGGGGAAATTCCGACTATAATGCTATTAGAATATGTTTTGCTGTGTGAGCTATAGAGGTCTGCACGGGCTTTAAACGAAAGCCCGAACCCAGCCCGTACCAGAGATTGTTTAACCCGACTTGACCCGGCCCGACTATTACAGTTACATTTTAAGCCCGAACCCGACCCGAAGTGCGTTTAACAGCAAGCTTTGTTGAAATGTGCTGCATTTTATGATTGCTTGCGATGATAATTAAACAAATAGCTACATGAAAGGAAACACAGTTTCATCAAGGCACGGCGGCCCCCTCAGCAGTGAACGCACAAGAAAAAATAAGAAATACCACAGACTTACCAATAACGAAACTTTGCTGTGGGTGAACAGGTGTAAAAGTCAAAAATCATTTTTGAATAGACTGTTGGTTTAAGCGCCGTCCTCCTCTGATTAAAAGTTAGCCCAGCTACACTGAAGTTCCTCTCGCTGCTGCTGCTAATGTCACTTGCAGGGATGCTGAGGAAGGACACTACGGGCCAGTCTTGACAGTAATGACAAGATCATAATTCTTCCAGAGTGCAGCTTGCCCTGCATTATTTAGAACTGTAATACGTTTTCCATCGCTAATATTTTGCTTTATCGCACTCATCTTACCATCACCTGCTGTATTGTGACAACGAGGACAAGAGCGAAGCGAAACAGCCAATCAGAGCAGAGCTCAATCAGAGCAGCTTCCTCCTTTTCATTCTAGGGACAAATTCTGAGGTTGTAAAACCGTTTCTGGATCATTTTGGCACTTAATAACGCCACATATCTTCTATGTAGATATCAGAGAACAATTTAACATATTGTATCAATGAATTCTTTGGCACCTTTAAACATGGACGGATGTTTCATCCACATTTATTTCAGATATCATATTTTAAAATATTTAAATAAGGCCTGTATCTCTCTTCCACTCATGTGGTTGCTACACGCAAATATAATAATATAAATATTATTTATATAAACAATATATATTTCCCAACCACCACACTACCACCACGGTGTTAAAAAACTGCTACTCACAGCCCTACTCACACTACGTTTTAGTAAACCTGCACCATCACTATTACATTATGAATGCAATTGCTGATCATTTCTTTAGTTGACGGTTTTAATATGATCTGATTCACTTGCACTATTTATAAATGTTTTAGTTTACCGGATAATTTATCGCTTAGAGTAATCATATTACCACACACCTGTTTCTACCATCTCTGCGCAAGCATCTGTATGTTCCATAACGTCTGCAAGGAATTTACGACTATCTGCTTTTCTTTCTGGAAATTCTTTTTGATGGCTTTTCTTTTTAAGCTTGGCGTTGTCACTTCCCGTAGCACCCAGACTTGAGTTGTCCCAGACCTCCACTCTTTTCCCAGATTCCTCACTCTTCACTTGGCATTGGAAAGGCTCGACTGTTACTTCTTCCAAGATACTGTTCAAAGAAAATATATCTAGTCAGAATGCCTGCAGTTTTAGCGTCTGTAGTCTAATAATGGTCAATAATAAAATAACACTTGTTTACACACATGAAATGGAGTACATTACACGAACACTTACACATCATCATCATCATTGATGATTTTAAGATAGTTTTTAAAGCATTCAGTCAGACTGTCCACCTGAAGACTGCAGCTACATACAAATATATATATATATATATATATGTTATTATGTTCAGAAAGAAGAAGGAAAAAGTATTGTCACAAGGATAAGTAAATCCTTCAAATGTACATTTTTAATTAAACTTTCTCTTTTATTACATAAAGCAGAACATAAAGCGAGTGTATTCAACCTGAGTCCTGAACGCAAGGACAGAGAACTCATGTCATATGAATCAATATCCACTGGAATGTGTAGAGTCTCCAAAATCTAAAAATAAATAAATAAGTCATACTATATAACACATTAAAACTATAACTACAATCCACAACGCACTAATCTTCTTTAAAAAAAATCATAAAAAATTGAAATGTTTCACTTTCCACTGACCATCCCACATTGGTAAATGATGTCCAATACAGAATTACCTCATCTAGATTGCAGTAAGTCCCTAGAGAAGGAACCTGACGGACATGTCGAGCTTTTTGAATGGCAGTCCGTAGCTCTTTCACTCTCTCTTCTATTCTTTTACATTCCTTCTGGCCAGCCGAGAAGAGAAGATCCACAGCACTCAATTTGGACAACAACACGCTCCGTCTAAACAAAATAAATTGGTTTCAAAAACAAAATAAACACAAAGAAAAGATTATTTTGAGCGATTTGTGGTTGTTCAAACATAATACTTTCACACAAGAAACAATTGACCTCCACATACCTTTTAAGCAGAATGCTCTTTGCTTTATCTACGGCAAAATCAATTTCTCTGATAATTCTGGATCTCTCTTTCCTCAGCTGAGCCGGAATACCATTGACTAGAGTCTTGACAAATACACATAACAACATGAACAATTGTAACAGCACTTGAAAGTGACTTTTTGGGTCACTTTTTGCCAAATATTGTACTAATTATAAATACCATGAATCACTTTATTTTCTATGAAGAGCCACAGTTTTGCTATCAGTGTAAACACACATGTGAATGCAGACACACTTCTTGCCTCAGACACAAAATGTGAGACAGGTCTAATACTCGCAGTTAGTGATAGACCGATATATTGCGGTGGCCGATATATCGGCCGATATTTTTCTTTTTCTTTTTTATCATGTATATGTCATGTGTGGACCTTTTCGTGTGTTTAAGTGTGTTACATAGGCACGTAATACACAATAATTGTTCATTTAATTTCACAAACCTTTTGTATGTCTATCATGTAATCAATTAAAGGTGCAGTGAACTGGCCGTTTTTATTGTTTTATACTATTGTCTGATGTCTACTTATGACGTCTGCGTGGTTTTTACATTCGAAAACATCAAAATCAATAAGTAATAGGCCATTTTCTACCCTGGTTTTGAGGCCGGCTGGAGAAACGCTCGGTTTTTAAGGGCGGGCCGCATAGAAGACACCCACTGCTATGATTGGATAGCAGCTTGCGTAGTTGACTTAGTTGGAGCCTTCTGTGAATTTGGTTAGACACGTAACGTTACGTAACCTGATTTTACAGACTTATTTCCCGCATGTGATGGCAAGGCTTTGCGTATAGTTTGTATAGCCTATAGTTGTATGGTGTTTAGTGATATATGACAGTACATGTCAGCATTTAAGACCCGCGATCGCGGGTCTCAAATGTTATAGTTTTCATGATAAATAAACAAATGGTAGACTCCCGGCCAAAATGACCCAGCACCAGAAATAATATCTAAACACTTCAAAACAGTCTCCATTATTCGCAAACGGTAGATAAAACCTTGAAAAATGATATATGAGCCCACCAAATCACAGAGATGCAGATTACAGTTATTACAAATGACTAGAGGTCCCCAGGTAATACTATCAGGGCATATCAAGAGATCTCTAACAAAGCAATAGTGATAAATATATATAAATATGTTTTACTCACATAAAAGCACTGCTTTTTAATTTTAGTCTCTCCGCAAAGACTTGTTCAAGGAATCCGCGTTGAAATGAAGCGAACAAACACTCAATGTTTTCCCCACGTGAGCTGGAACGTCTTTAAAAATGAACTTCAACCACGCATTCCTACTGTCGGAATCCAAAGGAAGGTTATGCAGCGACTGTGTTCTTCCAAAACCAGGCACTGCACAATATTTTGCAATCTTTAACGGCATGATGCTTACACTCGCTCTATCTGGTTCCGTGCAGCTTGTGTTCAGTACTGTCATGCGTGAACCAGTGGGCAGGGCTCGAGAAGTAGGCGTTGATATTCTTCTGTGGAGGCAGTGTTCAACCTATCTATGACATAGATACATTCCAGGACCTGCAGTTCGCTGAGCCTCGTGTCAATAACAGTTGTTATTTCAGTAACAAGGGCGTTTTCAGGTCTGACACTTACAGGATGTTCGCTTGAATACGATTCCCTCTTGTATAACAAAAGCTCGGGTTAAAATTGTGGTCCTAGTTCACTGCACCTTTAATACATTTGTGTTATAACGGCCTCATATCGGCTCAGGGCTCTAGAGTGCGACCAATTTGGTCGCACGTGCGACCTTATTTCTCAATGGTGCGACTAAAAAAAAAAGTGAGGTCGCACCGGTGCGACCAGCCGTTCGAGGGAGAAAAAAAGTCTCTGCGACTCTGAAAGTCTTCCTGTGATTCAACAACAGACACACATTAGGCCCATATCGTGGTCTAAACCAATCAGAGATAGTGAAGGGTGGACCCCCTCTGATTGGCCGTGGTCCAGATTTTCCTGTACGTGTGTGTACCAGAGGTCGCGTTAAACGAAAATTCTCTGTCATTGACAGATTTTTTTTACCAGTGACGGAAAAATCTGAAGGTCGTCTGTCCGGCATTTTGACGAATTACAATAAGGGCAATTTCGTAACTCCCCATTTCCCTTCATTAGAGCGTGATATGCTCGCGAAGGGACGTGCGTGTTTTCACATGTCATTGTTACTGACTAGACATAGCCTATGTGATGCGATCTAGGGAAAACCAGTCGGATGTCGCGCTGGGACGCGTGCGAAAGACAGTTCACCTATCAAAGTCAACCACATAACATGAAGAATGAAGGAGTATCAATGCACATTTCCCGCCAGTCCTGTGTAAACTACGGCATGCAAAGTTTTTTTATACGTTTTCGTGAGATGACAGAGCTCCCCATCTGCAGCACCGGGAGTTATCCCCGGTCCGCTGCTCATGTGAGCCGGACCGCGATCGCAAAACATACAAGGGATGATCAAAAGTTCAGACACTATGCACATCATAAACAAGGTAAAACTTGCTTCACTGCTTATTAGTTGTTGTCCATAATGTTTACTAGATTCCTTGTGTAGTTATAACAATATACTTTCGTTTTATTCAAACGGTTTTGTACAGTATTTTTATAGACTTCAACACTAGGAAATGTTTTTTTATTAATTTGTTATTAGAGTAAGTCTTTTACCACTGTAAAGTGACTTTTACTTGTGATACTGCTGTTGTTCTTTTATTTTCATCACTTAACTTTAAACCCGTTTTCCTCCAAATTTCGTTCCTGAAAATCATAGCGCTTCAGCCGACCTCAGCCATAACTTTTGTTACATACACAAGGTATGAGCAAAATAAAAACTGATTTGGAAAGGGCTTGAATATGGTATCAAAAACTGTAATATATAAATTTGCACCATGTGTTGGGTTTTCCCAGATCGAATCACATATGAACTAAAACATTAAATATATAGATGAATATAAACAACAACGGCTTTATTGGGCATTCAGTTGTATTAAAATACAACAAGTTCCGAGACGCAAGTACAGCGTGATGACGTCACGAACATACTAATTACCACCTAACGCCACCTTGCACCATAGTGACGGGTAATAATAATAGATTACGACAGATTTTTACGAGCCTGTCAGTCAAAATGACGGACAATAAAAAAGTCTAGCGCAACCTCTGGTGTGTACGTGTGAAAATACGTGTGCTGCAGTCAGACAGAGAGGTGAGGAGCCTACTCAAACAGAGTGGATGTAGCCGCGGATGATGAGAGAAGATGAAAAGAATGATTGACAACTTTTTCGTGAATAATGTTAAGTTAAGGCCTGATCCGTCCGAAAATCATAAGCAATGCTCTGACACAGAGCCATCAACCTCCCAGGTTATGTCAAGCCCTGGTCCATTTATCTTGAGATGTTTTAAGTTTAAATTTCAGTTCAGTGAAGCACTTTAAGCATCAACTCTTTTTCAGTAAGTTACCTTTCTTGTAGAATTGTGCTTCAAATAAAGAACTTTATGTTGAACAGATTGTTAGTTAATCATTTACAAGTCAATTTTGCCTATATGGACAGCGATTTAAAAAAAAAAGTGAACTGGTAAAACTGCAGTGTTAAATGCGATGCGGTCGAAAATTTGGGTGCACCTAACTTTTGTGCTGGTGCACCTAAGAAAAAAAGTTAGGCGCACCAGTGCAAAAAGTTAGTCTAGAGCACTGCGGCTAATCAGCCACAGTGTTTTCTTAATATCTGTATCAGCCATTAAAGGTATATTATGTAACATTTTTGCAGTAAAATATCCTAGGCCTGTGTTATATATTTTGTTCAGTTGAGTACTTGCAATATCCCAAATGTTTCCAACTATTAGTAAAAAGGTTTAAAAAACGCTATTTCATCCTAGGACACGTTGCGTGTAGCGGGAAGGAAGGAGGCGGGAACCGGCATCATTTAAACAATAAATCAAAATACAGCTACAGCTGATACTCATTATCACTCACGCCACCGGCCCCGCCTTCCTGCCCCACGGCTCTCGTCCCGCCTTCCTCGCTACATACCCCCATCGCCCCTCACAGGCCGGGGGGTACCACCGCGCCTGTGCTTACTCCCCCCGGGGGGCCCCCCTTTGAGAGCCCTAGCGCCTGGGGGTACGCACCGACGAGACGAGAGAACGGAGCCGGGAGCACCCCGAGCGACAGGGACGAGAGAGGGGAGAGAGGAAAAAAAAAAAGTCCGGTTCCCCGACACGCCGGTCGCTCGGTCCTCAGCCAGCCGAGAGGCTCTTCCTCGCGGTGCTATGCTGTGGTGCTGGACGTTTGGTGGACGGCCCGATCCTCCTCCGCCTCCTGGCGGCCGGCGATGGCTTCTGGCAGCCGGCAACAAGTTCCCCGTTTCCTGTTCCTCACCATCATGGCTGTTGGTAACAGGATTCCGGCTCACGGCCAACGGCGGCAACTCCTCCGCTCCCTCTATGGCCGCCATCCCACCTCGTCCCAGGAGCACGGCCGCGAGCTCTCCGTCCCCACCGATTCCTCTTGCTCCAGCACCACTGCCTCGGGCAGCCGCTGGCGGACGTCCCTCGTCCACGCTGCCCGAACTCCTCAGCACCGCGAGGCCGCTCGGCGGCGAGGGCTCTTCGACAGCATGTCCCTCCTTCCTCCCGGGTTTCGGCACCAATGTAGCAAAGTTCAATGTAGGGAAGGAAGGAGGCGGGAACCGGCATAATTTAAACAATAAACTTTAATCAAATATAAACAAACAATAACACGGAAGTAAAAGGCCGGCAGCCACCTCACGGTCGACTGCCGGCCACACAAACATAAATAAAACTTAACATTTCCGGGCCCGGTCTCTCTCGTCGGCAGTCCCGTCGCTCGTCCTCTTATGCTCCCTAGCTCCTCGTGAGGCATGCGGGACCGGTGCGCGTACAGCTGATACTCATTATCACTCACGCCACCGGGCCCGCCTTCCTGCCCCACGGCTCTCGTCCTGCCTTCCTCGCTACAGGCGTCATATCCACGTTACCCATGGTTTCCGCTTTTACTGCCGTAGAAACCATGACAACTCAGTCACGTGGACAAAATGCGGAAGTAACGTTATAGTTTGTAGCATCTACCAAGCCACTAGCTTGTTTCGGTCAGTCGTCATTAGGCCTGTCGCGATAGTCAATTGATCAACTTATTGTGCAACATATAAACTTGACGTCGGTAGTTTTTGGTGATGCAATATATCGCCATTGTGTTTATAAATGCGTTTGTTTACATAAAAATTAATGACAGGAACACTTTATCCGATCGCACTGTCTCTGTTAGCACTGCCCTGTGTGTCAAAAGCAGGGCTCGCAAGCACGCACACAATCCCACGCGCACGCACAGTCGCACACATGGGGCAGACAGCGGCAGGTGAAAAGACTCGAGGAGTTATATTGTGTTTTCCTGATGAATAAAGCCAGTTCGGAATACTTTAGTAGGCCTAGTCGGCTTGGTGTCAAAGCCGCAAACCTCCAACTCCGATATGAAAACAAAGGAGCACGTGAACAAGACGCTCTACTCCAGGGGTCACCAACTAGCGGACTCCGGTCCGAATGTGGAACGCGAGATGCGTCCGTCCGGACCTCAAAGCCTTTTGACATAATAAATAAATGAACGCCTAACATTATTTTCTAATGCAATCAAATTTATAGCAGGCACATCAAGGTCCGCTCAGTAGCAGTTTGGGTCCTACGGCGCCACGGACAGTTAACATATGCGCACTGTTGCTACATTCAGACGTCAATGAGTGAAGAGAGCCGAGACAGAGTCGCTGCACAGCGCGCAGACAGATGTAACTGTCAGTAACTGAAAAACAATGTCCTTTTCAAAAGTTAGAAAAGTTGACGCTGAAAACCATGTTTTCCAAGATGAATGGGTCGAGAGATTTGCATTTATTGTTCCTGTATCGACATGCACGAGACCGGTTTGTCTCATTTGCTCGGAGTCTGTTGCGGTTATCAAAAGTGGAAACCTTAAACGGCATTATGAAACTAGACATAGACACTTTGAAGAAACTACCCGCAGCAGTCCGAGGTAAGGACACGGAAATAGATTAGCTCAAAGCCCAGTAGATCTACACGGGTCCTCCCTCCCTCACTTACCGCCCAACAACCAGCATAAGAATGTTCACTAAGAATTAGTGCTGTAGTACTCGAGTCCGGACTCGAGACGTTGATCTCAGACTTGTCTTGGACTCGTTGGTATTTGCACTCGGACTTGGTCATTGGTCTCGACCGAGTCCAGATATATATATATAAAAAACAAAACATTGATAGAGCATGCTTCTTGTGATCCGAAATCTGTTGCCGACTCTCGACTCAAGAACGAGAGCCGCGCATGTTCATAAGTTCTCTCTTCACACAGCAGTTCAGTTCAGTGTGTGCTGTTGGTGTAACTAAATAACTCCGGTATATTGGTTCAAGTCCTCGGGACTGTCATGCACGCCAGAAAGTGAAGAACTGAATTAATTTGTGGGTAATATTAAGTGTATACGGGAGACGCTAAAAGCAAACAATTCAGGTGAACTGGTTCGACTGGTTCACTTAAAAGAACAAACCAGTTCAAATGAACGATTCGTCCGCGGCGCAAACTGAACAGCATCAATCATTCATCAGGCACGATGTCAGCGAGCAGCGGCATAATAAAATTTGGTTTTACAAACCATAAAGAATTTATCGACAGTGCGCTTAAAAGGAAACTTTTTGCAACAAAACTTTCTCCGAAACCTGTGGGACAACATCCAATTTTGTAAGACACCTGCAAAGGCATCACAAAGAGAGGTAAGTTAATGCCATGTTTCAGAGTTAGTATTGCATATGAATATTTTTAGAAAGTAGTTATGAGTTTAGAAAGTAGGGCTTCAAGATAAGATTGATCGTATTTTTATTGTCATTGCTATATGAACATGTTATTTAAGTATTGGTACCAAAACGTGCTTTTAAACGAGCCGTGGGGCCTCTGCTCTTTCTGGCAGCTCCACTATCGAACGCGCACACACACAAAGGTGTTAAAAAGTTCCTTAAAAAGTGTGGGGGGGGGATTGGTTACTTTGGGGGACACCAAGTCATAAATTCAAGAATGGGAACATATTGAAGTGTTTGGTTATTTGTTACATTTTCTATTGGCAGAATAGGATTGTTACACTTCAATAAAAAAAAGTGAAGTTACACTTCGGCTTTGTGACTTTAGTGCTATACCTAAAGTAAATAAAATGACCTTATTTTAAGGTCAAATAAAATTGTCTTTTTGATCATTACAAACAATAATGAAAATGATTATCTTAGAATAGAAGATATGCTGTCTCTTGCATCACAAAAATTCTCAATAATTAAGTATGTGGTCTTGTAGTCGTGATTTTTTTCTGTCTCTGTCTTGACTGTCTCAATTGGACTCGGTCTTGACTTGGACTCGAACCTCTTTGGACTCAGTCTTGACTTGGACTCGAACCTCTTTGGACTTGTCTTGGACTCGACAACGGTGGACTTGACTACAGCCCTACTAAGAATACAGTGGATCTTAGGAAAACATAACAAGCCCTTTACTGATGGGGAAATAGTAAAAGAGTGCATGGCCCATCATAACGGATTGTAACTTAAATCAAGTCTGTTCTATTTAATTTAAATATTTACACTCCAGTTTAAATTCTATTCAAATATTCTATTAAAGGTCTTTGTTCTTTAAAAGGGTGTACTTGCATTATTATATTATCATTACTTATTCAGTGGCATAAAATATTTATAAAATGACAATAATATCGACTATCGCAATTATTTCTGATGCAATTAATCGCCAAAAAAAAGTTGCTGTCACGACAGGCCTAGTCGTCATAGAACACACTTATTCTTTACCGTTTGCAGGTGGTTCTGTCGTTAAAGACAGCTCTCGTAAACGTACGGTTCAACCAAATGACCCAAGAAGAGAGGTAAAACGACGATAAATACAGGTGTTGCATTTTCTAAATGGAGAGAGCTTCACGACAAACTTCAGCGCGACAGAGACGCTGATCTTGCATGTGTTTTTTACAGCAACTGTTTAGATTCTTATTCTGTCAGTAAACTTACAATTATTATATCGATCAACAGGGTTAGTCTTATTGTTTGAATGTCTTGTTCTTCATTTAGCACGAGTGTTATGTATAAATTTATTGAACAAGTAGTAATCGTTTTCAGATCATCTGACTAAATGCGTCTAATTCATTATAATGAAATTAGATCATGTCTCAAATGCAACATTAATAAAACTTTATTATTTACGTTATTACCTCATCTATAAACATGATTTCTCATTCCTGTCGGATTGATTACCATTAGCGCCGGAGTTGAAGACGACAGTTTCCATCATTCTACGCTCCTTCACAGCGTCATCAAGCTATGCCATTGTTGTTGTTTTGAACATCTCTGTTTTGAATGTGCGGCCTCTAGCGGCGGAATCTACATATTGTGCCTTCAAAAAACCCATATGTCGACCACTAATCGCAATGTGCCTTTATATGACAAAACTGAAGTAAAAACATACAGAGATTTGCAGATTCCATGTTAGCCTGAGTGTGGATGGATCCATTACAACTGCTGAAATCACTAGAATAACTTTTTACTTGTTTACCTGGTAAAGTGAATCAAGTTTATTCAGGTTTTCCGTGGCCTTCATAAGCGCTTCATCCAAAACCTTACATTGGTCTGGTTTCTAAAAAAAAAAAAGAGAAAACATATTCTCATGCAGTGTCATACGTTTTAAGCAGAGCAGAGCATATTATATACATTTGACCATAACAACAACATTATAATATATCACAACAACATTATCCAGCATATCACAAAAAAGTTAAATGAATAGAAAATGCAAACCAGTTCAGCAATCTCCTGTGTGTAGACAGCTGCGGTCGAGGCTGGGCTCTTTGACATTTGAGATTTCAATCTCCGTCCTGAATGCCTAATGACAATATCCTTTATTTTGCATGTTTGCAATTTATTGAACCAGTTTTTGTTTAACAGCTAAAGAAATGTACTTATGACTCTTGGTGGGCTTACCCTTTTTTTGTGTTCATCCGTGCAGTATAGATGAGGCCAACGATTCTGCTGTCCACCTCTAAACCATCAACACCGTCCGCACCAAGACTGGTTTCTATCTACAGTTTGAATCAGAAAGTCAACTCCATCATCAACATCATCACCAAACAAAAGACCCATTTGCTTTTAACAAAAATCCATTGGTTTACCTATAATCAATTTACTACAGTATGAAAATACATTTTAGCACTATACACGTCTAGCATCTCAATAAGAACTTTTAAGTGGGCCCACTATGAGGAAAGTCAAAAATATATATCAGATGACATGCCTAGATGCGCCAGGAAGGTTACCAGGCAACGTCAGGAAGATACTGACATTGTGGCACTATGGTGAGCAGGCATTTAGACTGTATGTACATGTTTCACAATAAAGCAATACGCCCCAAGAAGCAGTGGGTTACAGTGCATTTTCGCGGAGGGCTAAAACCGCCTTGGCTGTTCCTTGTGTAGCAAGGTTTCATAAAATAAAGTAAATAAAGTGATATTTAGGCTATGTAATGCGGTCAGCCGTTATCAATCGGGGTATTTTATAACGGCTTAGAACTCGGCTCAGCCAATCAGAATCAAGGACCAGAACTTACCGTTTTATAATGTGTTTCACACCGATTTTACCATGAGTACGATAGTTGTAAGGCATCATGTGAAGCGGTGTTCAAGGAATTGTTAGCTTGAACAAATAATGAAACTCACCTCACATTCCGTACACGTGATGACGTTCTGAGGAGACTCAAGCGCGCGCAGACATGTGGTGCAGACGATATGACTGCACAACAGCACGCGCGGAAGATTCCCATAAACTTCATCATCTGCATGAAATAACATTTGCATTAGGATCCATAAAACGTTAACATAAAAAACAACGGATTATTACACTTCTGGAAAAACCATCTAGTCACGTGTTGTCTAACACGTCATATTACAAAAACGCTAATACCTGACATTCAACTACAATTGAACAGTGTCATGTATTAGAAAACCATAAGCCTAAGTTTTGTTATTTTTATACCGGGCAATGTGTACGCCGAGCCACAAATATTACAAACAGCTGCCGACTCCGACATCTTCCATCGACTTCAACTTCTCCTACAACCTGTACAATTAAATGAACTCTTGAGGAGATTCCTGGCCAACAGTCCAATCAGAGTTTACCGTCGCAGCACAACTGTCCAATCAGAGTTCCTTTTACAAATACAACGCTGACTTCTATGTGCTTTAGTCCAATCAGAAGCCCCGTTTTAATTGAGTGAAGCCCCATCACAACCTACTTGTCCGATTTAATGCTGCTGGTTTACTTCAGTTTTTGCAAAAGTTGGCCAGCTTTTAGTGTTTGTCACGTTGTTGTTATTTTCCTATTATTTATTTATTTTAATGAAAATGTTTTTGGATTTTTAATCAAAACACTGAGTGTCCTAAAGACAACTAAAATTACAGAAAGATGTTATTCTAAATATGCAGTAAACATGCACTCCACCCTCCAAACCATAACCATGCTGTATACACACAGATCTATATCCCCTTGAGATCCCGCCTTTTAAATCCTCCCCCAGCTACTCCAAATATATAATCTTCCACCATTCAAAGCGGTAATAGACAGACCTCTCTGAAACAAACACAAGAAGATGAGAGATTGATCGAGAACGAGAAAAGTACTAGGAACTCAAAGGCAAAGAAGCAGATGATGTTATGGAAGCATTGATTTGATCAATCCTCTAAATTACTCTCAAACGCTATTTGCAAAGATTGTGACTATGGGATCATTACAAGAGCTTGGATGGCAGAAGAGAGTCAGAACCAGAAGTTGTGGGGAGTTTAACCATTCTAATGTAAGTGAGGTTATATATCATAAGCAGGTGCATGTGTTATACACAACACAGAATAGTTAATAATAAAACATGTTTTAAGAAAACACATATAAAGGTAGCCTACATACGTTTTGTTAGTATTGTGTGGTCTTTAAAACATTTAGCATTATGTTACATGTCCTATTTAAAAACAAAAAAATTCATGTTTAATAATAGAAAAAAAATAATTATAGATTTAGCTTCATCATTGATATGTCTGACCATTTTCAGATGGATTTTTACGAACATACATTATCGTATATTGTCATTTAACGGATTATTTTATTTCAATTGACAAATGCATGGTCATTTATATGCAATAATATTATGGTGTAGATTCCTAGTGTCTATGTCATGTTTATATAGAAAAATATTTTTTTTGCATGATCATTAAAGCAAAAAAGTGCTATTTTGTTTTAACATTTTTATCTCTTGATTGTTTCTTTTTATCTACACCTCCCCTTAAACAAATAGTTGTAAAATAAGGTCAATATATCCTTAGGTTAATATCTATAAACATACGAAAAATGACACTTAGACATTGCCTTTCCCTTTAATATTAAACAGGTCACTATCTTTGTCACTAGATTATTTTAACCTTGGAGTTAATTATTAAGGGTGTTTATAGATGACCGGATTACCTACAGCAGATAATCTCTGATTAATAATTAGTACAACAACGCTCTTGCTTGTGTGATATTGATTCTCACCCTGTCTCTATGTTTCTCTCCTTTTTACACTCTTTTTCTTATTCTCTTACTCTGTAACGTCAAGTCGACCTTTCGGCGCAGGCAGTCCGCTCCCTCTCTTATTCTCAGCAAAGCCCTAACAAAGTCAAAACCTGATTACAGGTATGATACCAATTACAAACACAAAGCCTATAATCATCTCTGTGTTGTATTTCCATGATGTAAATTCAACCCAAGTAAACCCACATATAGGTCGATGTCACATACAGCCAGCACTTAACGTGCAAGGGACTTCTGAATATATTTGCATTTTTCTGAAAGGAGACAGGTACCTTACAAGAACCAGTCTGTGTGTGAACAACTGTGTGAGAGAGAGAGAGAGAGAGAGAGAGAGAGAGAGAGAGAGAGAGAGAGAGAGAGATGCACAGTTTGCACACTTTCAACACTAAAGCTAATTTATCATTTACTCACACAAGTCAGAAGACTTGATTAATGACAGACCGATTGAGCCCATTTAGTCTGAAAATCTTCCAGCTAAGTTTTGAACACAAACATCTTGGTTAATGTAAGTATTTACACCACATTTATGTGACATCAAACCTGCTCTTTTGTTTATAATTGACAACTTTGTGCAATATGCCAACTTTAATTTTTAAATTCAAAGTAAAGTAATTCTCTCTTGTTCTCTGTACGTGTCAGGGATTGTACATCTCAGGTAAACCTGGATCCTCACGGCCTGATCCAGTCTCTACTCAGCCCTTCCAGGAAGCTCATTTCTCAAGGGAATGTGCTGTTGCAGACAGGTGTTCAGACCCAGGAGAGATACCTCCTGCTCTTCACAGATCTCCTCATCATCACCAAGGCCAAGTATGGAGAACTCCAATTGGGAATAGTGTTGGGAATGCAGTGAGAAAATCAGAAGTTTTATTTTTTGGTGAACTATCCCTTTGATGACTGTAAATAGCCAACAGCATCCTTCTGTAAATCTGTATATTTCAGGTCTGTCATGCAGGTGAAGCAGAAGGCATGCGTGCGTGTGAGTGAGATGTGGACGGCCAGTTGTGTAGATGAAGTGTGTGAAGCAAACGCCATTACAGAAAGGAGCTTTGTCATGGGCTGGCCGACATACAATTGCGTAGCTACTTTTAGGTAACAAACACACACATTACCAAGCTATATAAATGTAGACCTACCTTCACATTCTATTGATCTTAAATGAAGATGCTTTCGTTGTACTGTACGTAATGTATGTTCTATATTCTTCAGCACTTCGGAAGGGAAAGAGAGATGGCTTTCCCTCATTGAAAGGTCAGCTGGTTTATCATCATCATAAAAGCATTCATATTAGAACCAAAACAATGTCCTTATGAAAATATTTTCTTTTCTGTTTGTATTTAGTTGTATAAAAGAAGAGAAAAAACGTGACGATCCAAATATAATTCCACTCGAGATATTTGCAAAAGATGTTGGAAATTGTGACTATGTAAGAAGTGATTCTTATGTGCTCTTTAGATAATGCTTTAAAAACATTTTTTTGGAGAAATTTCGTAAATGAATGTTGCTTTCGTTTATGTAGGCAAAAACAGTTTCTGTCAGCAACACAGACTGCGCGTCTGATGTCATTGTCACAGTAATGAAACAGTTGTATCTTTCAGTAAGTTATCAACACTGTAATAGTAGTCTACCCCCTGTCAATAATAACAATTAAAAACAATATTATTAAAAATAATAATTTTCATATAATTTTTACGTACGTTTTTGTTGTCTTTGTACACAGGGTGGAATAAAAGACTATCAGTTGTGGGTATGTTCGAAAAAAGATGAAACTCCATACCCTTTAATCGGTAAGATTGAATATTCAGATCACACACTTGACAAAGTTATGCCCTATAACCCAGAAACACGCAGCATTTACCGCATCCCCCATGTTAGTTCCGGTTAAACATTTAAGGACTGTATTACAAACACCTGATACTTTTATCATAAAATGCACGTTTCTTGAAGGGGCTTTTGTTCCTGCAGGTCATGAGTTCCCCTACAGCATTCAGATGAGCCACATGCGCTCACTGCAGAAAAATGCAGTAACAGTATCTCACCGCCAGGAGGTGCCAATAGATTCATTCTGCCAGTTCTTCCTGAGGCCCAGACAAATAAACTGCACAATCGCAGGTGAGACTTGTTATTACAGAATAGCATACTACTATACTATCTGTAGTATATTTACAATATAAAGTTACTTGAAGAAGTGATCAAATATCAACTGTATCTTGCTTAATTAAATTGTTCTTATTAAACTTTCATCAGGTTTAGAATTAACATAGCATGAAAATTTAAACCATGTCTGTATCCAGGTTTTGGCTCAGGCCACATCTGACGTCTTGACCCTATCGAGTGTATTCAAGAATTCAATGTCATAATTTTTGCATAATCTATTGAACTGATTGTAAAAAAGTGGTTTTATTTATTAACTCATTTTAATTGCAGAAACCGCATTTAGCTTTGTAACATTTACATTTAGCAGACACTTTTATTCAAAGCGACTTACAAAGAGTTCAGGGAACAATAAAGCGATATGTCATTCAGGAGCAATAATACAATAGGTGCTAATAACACATACCTCAGGGGTGTTTCTTGGGTTGGAAGAGATAAGAGGCAAACTGAACTTTGTGAACCTGTAAGCAATAATCTTCCATTGTCACCTCGTCACTGCTTTTCATAAACAGACTGAGTCAAAGTCGTGAAACATTTTTTGTTTATGAAGTAAAACATTTATGAACCTTCAAAAAGATCAGGGGAATAGGCCCCCAATGCCTCACAAACTCAATAGTATTATATCACATAAACTATACATTGTCAATCTTGAGGGTCAATTTGATAATGAAACGGAGCCATAACAACACATATGTTGCACGTTTTGGCCTAAAATCAGTCATCGCTTTCCCCATTAAAATCTGTGTTACTAATCCCTCTACACAAATAAATAACACACACAATACATTTTAAAATGTTTTAAATAGCATCTCCTTTCTTGCATTACTCTTAGGTGAACAGAAGGGCAGGAAGAGAAAGAAGTCTCTCATTAGCTGGGCATTCAAACGAGGCTTCAGCATTGAACAGGATGTGTTTTCAGAATCGCTCGCCTCTTCTGGCCACATAATCACATCATCTTCGGGTCATCTGTTTGGTCGGCCACTCACCGATGTGATAAAGGATAACACCCTGCCATCACCCATTGTGGTAAGAACACTGAAAAAAGGGTTTCATTCAATCAATTAAAATATTTTAGGGTAAGGATTCACATCTAAATTTTATAACTTGAGCCAATTAAAAATATATACCTTTTCTTTATTATTTTTCATTGGCTTAAGTTATAAAATATAGGTGTGAATCCTTCCCCTAAAAATTTTTAATTGGTTGCATGAAACCCTTTTTTCAGTGAACTAAATCGTTTTCAGACTTTCAAACACCTGTGTTCAACTGTTGATTGTTTGAAGCTGCACTAAAAATTAACATTGTTTTGCCTTGTGACCAATATTGAACACCGAAAGCTTCCCATGCCATTTTTTTATACTGGTAACAGTATGAGTAGTAACAATCTCTATCTGCTCTGTTAAAGGACATGCTGATGTGTTTGTGCAGCGAGGGGGCCATGACACATGGAATATTCCGACGCTGTGCTGGAGTGAAGGCCTGTCGAGAGCTCAGAGAAAAACTTGATGCTGGTCATCATGAAAGACCACTGAATGAAGAATCTGTATTTGTCACAGCTGCAGTGTTTAAGGTAAATATTTGTGTCTGTGCACGAATGTGTCCAATCAATGGCATTATAGAGAGGCCTTTGTTGTAAATCATTTTTAAGCTAAACTTATTTTTAGACAAATTCTAAAACGCAACCCTACACTTCCCATGTATGTCAACCAGTGCACATACAAGTTGTTTCTATAACTTTTACCAAATTGAAATTACAAAGCTAAAAAAAATAATGTTTTTGAAGTTAAACATGCAAATGTGCTATTAAATTATTGTAACATTGACTCCCTCACGAGGTCTACCTCTCGGGGACTACCTCTCAGTACCTCCACTTCAAGTAAATGATTTAGGTCAAAGGGGCTCAGCTGACAAAGAAAAGTTTGAAAACCCCTGTAACATAAGAAGTATTTTTGGCTGAATGGCTCCATAAAGAACCTTTAACATCCAAAGAACCTTTCTGTCTCACAAAATTATAAAAAAAAATGAAAAATTGAACAAACAAACAAAATTGTAAAAAAGGAAAAATGTTTTTTCATTGAAGCATTACGGCATTGCTGTGAAGAACCTTTTGAAGCACATTTTTTTAGAGTGTAAAATCTTGTTTTTATTAAAATCCAATTTAATGAAGTTTATGCAAAAACAAATCTAAAGGCATAATCTTAATTCAAAAGAGAAAACAGATATTTCGTACCCAAATGTCACAGTTTTACATGATTCTCTGGTGCTTATCTATTCAGAGTAGCCTACTCTCAAAATCCAAAAATTCCAATAAGTCAAACAAAGTAAAACTGAACTCATCATATCCATATATTTTATTACCTGAATGGCAGGATTTCTTACGCAATATACCAGGCAGCCTGTTGTGTGAAGAACTCTATGAGCTGTGGCTCAGGGCAATGGAGAAAAATGGAGAGAGAGATAAACTGATGATGGAGAGGAAGCAACTACTGGAAGTTCAAAGGTAAAGACTTTAACATGCTGCCTTAATCATGTTTGGATTAATCATGATAATGATTGACAGCTGATACCCCATTCTCAAAATCATTCAAATACAGTCAAATATTTTTTACCCTTAGAAATTCTTAGAATAAATGTAACAAACCAAACAATAATGGAGGCATGCTTTCAATAATGGCTCTGTAAAATTATATGATGTTATTCCACCTGCAAACATTGTTCGTTAAAGATCAGGGCCCGTATGTATAAAGCCACTCAAAGTAAAATTTTACTTAAGTGTGTCAAAATTCTAAGAATGACGTAATTTTACTCTTATTCTTACACTTAAGAATAAGAGTGATTCATAAAGGTTCATAAGTGTTAAGACTAGGTCTCAGCTCCTAAATGATTTAAGAGAGCTGAAGAGGTCTCCTAACCTAGTTAAGAGTAAAAAGATGCCAGTACATAGGCAGATAACGTGGACTTTACAAACAAAGAAACAATGTGTTGGAATGATATGATGACAGGGAGTTAATAAAATAATATACAAAAAAAGGTTAAATCCATTTTTTAAAGATTTGCAGCTTTGGTCTTTTCTTTATATAGCCTACAGCTGTGAGTGTAATAGGATGTGATTCAGTAGCTTAATTATTTAAATGAACTGTTCATTTAAACGTGAATGAAACCAAGCCAAAAATGGATACATATTTGTCATATTTTTGCGCATAGTGCAAAATAAATTTTTGAAACTGCAATTTTTAACTTTTTCATCTCTAATTTGAAAACATCTCTGTTTGAAAAATTTAATTGTAGGTTACTTTATGTTTTTATCTTCATATGGGGTGAAGTCAACTGATGTTAAATTTCACGCAAAATCTTACAGCTCAATATATCAATCACTATTATAAGTTTACCGTTGTAAATCAGGGGAAGGTACAGACAGTTTTCAACACTAATTTTTATGTGCTTGCCCAATACTAAATTTTGGTTTATTTTACCCAAATAAGTTATGGATTGCAGCTGTATATATAAATGAATAAAAAAATATATATATCAATGTAATGTTTGAATTAAGTAATGTCTTAATTCAGTCATGAATAAATGGTGCCATGCTGCTCTGACTTCACCTTTGCCGGCTCCCTATTGGCTGATTCAGAGGTCAAGGGTGGCCATTTTGTGTTTAAATCATTGTAGTCCTTAATTTACACTTAAACACTTAAGTCAGAACTTAAGAATCAGTCTTAAACTTTACTGAAAGTTGCTTTTAGCTTCTTTATAAAAGTCTCCTACTCTTAAAAGTCCTACTTCTTACTAACAATTTTTTGACACTTAAGTCAAGGTTTAAGACAACTCTTAAGAGCATTTTTGAGAAGTTTTATACATATGGGCCCTGGGCCCGTATTCATGAAAAATATTAGCGCAAAGAGTTGCTCCTAGTGACAAAATTCTAAGAAAATTCTTAGAAATGTGGGCGTTTCCCCTTAAAATGACAGAAAAGATCCTAGTAAAGAAAAAAGTAATTCATAAAGCATATTAACCCTAAAAAGAGCTCTTAAGGTCCAAAATTTTAGGAGTTGCGAGGAGGACTTTTAAGAAACTTAAGAGTTTCTTTAGCAGCAGAGAAAATGAACGAAACACAAAAAGTAATAAGATATGTGTTGCAATGCATGACAATTTCCATATTACTTTTAAGGTTTATAAAAATTTTTTTATTGTTTTTGTGTGTGTTCAACTTTTGTTTATCTTGGTTTTGGTTTCCTTGTATAGCCGCTTTGATGCAATGCAAATTGTAAAAGCAATATAAAATTAAATTAAATTGAATGACAGTGAGTTAATAAGACACAACACATTAGATCGTGCAGGGTTCATGTTTGTGACCGATCCTAGTAGAGACACGCTAACATCTCCAAGACAGCGCAGAAAATGCCATAGCTCCAGAAATAGAAGAAATCACCACATTAACATATTTAGCAACTGGAGAAATGCAACTATGTAGCAGAGATGATTTGGTTCTGTCACAACGGTCACAATCTAATCACACAAACAGCCCTTACAGAAACTTATTGTGTCACTATTAATTTTCTATTAAATACGTTGACATTAACAGTATGGTAACTAAAAAAAAGAATATATGAAGAGTTTGGTTCCAAAATGAGATGTTTTTTATTATGTTATCGTGTTTTTATTCTTTTATTGTGTTAGTTAGCTGTATTTTTTAGTTATTATGGCTTAAATCAAAACAAACCAACTGCAGTTTGAATGATATTAATTGGAATGCACAATAAAAAAACATGATTTTTTTTTTTTAAACAGAGTTATCTCATTTTGGAACCAAACTCTTCACAATATAGTATATACAGTATATGTGTGTGTGTGTGTGTTTGTGAGTGTGTGCCTGCGTGCGTGTGAGTATGGTAAAACAGGAAAAAATACATGTGCAATTTCAAATGACCCTATACTTAAAAGCGCTCTTTTTTCCTTCTTGGCCAACAAACCAATCACAGTCTTCAAAAGACATAGCAACGGGGTCAGCCCCGCCTCCTCACTAAGATAAAAGTTTTTGTCTTTTCCTTGCTCAGAGTTGCTCTCAGATTGGTCCTGAATCACTTTTAAACTAAGACTCCTACGTAGAAGGAGGGGGCAGTCGTGGCCTAATGGTTAGAGAGTCGTGACCAGAAGGTTGCCGGTTCGATCCTCAGGGCCGGCGGGTAATGACTGAGGTGCCCCTTGAGCAAGGCACCTTACCCCTACTTGCACCCCGGGCGCTGCAGTGATAGCTGCCCACTGCTCCGGGAGTACGTGTGTTCACCACTTGCTGTGCGTGTGTTCACTACTCTCTGGATGGGTTAAAAGTAGAGGTCACATTTCGGGTATGGGTCACCATATCTGACTAATAGGTCACTTTCACTAGAAGTTTTTAAGATAAATTAAGAGCTTTCTTAGAGAACTCTTAGAAGCTTTAAGAATACGGGCACTGATCTGATTTTGTTGAAAGCTGAGATAAACTGTTATGAATTGTGCTTGACATATTAAATTGTTCATGTTTTTAGGCTGCTTCAGCTCCTGCCTAAAGAGAATCTAATATTGCTAACTCTCATCATTGCTATGTTGCATCACATACACCTCAATGCTGAGCACAACCAGATGAACTCTTTTAATCTGGCTGTGTGTATAGCACCTAGCTGTCTGTGGAATAGCAGCCCGCAATCTCAGGAAGAAGATGCCAAAAAGGTGCATGTTTGTTACATTTACAGTTGAGCACTTTTTCTAACAATGACCAATATTACCAGAATGAGAATTGCTTTGCAATTTGAATGTAATGTGTTTACAGGTGTGTGACCTTGTGCATTTCTTGATTGACAACTGCTGTGCTTTGTTTGGGGATGCCATTATAACCCTATTAAAGGATTTGACTGAAGATAAGAGGAGCAACTATGGATCAGGTTACTACAAATAAACACAGTCTTACTTTATTAACTACATGCATTATGTCCTGATAAAGTAAAATCTGTCATCATTTACTCACCCTCAAGTTGTTCCAAATCTGTATAAATTTCTTGGTTCTGATGAACACAGAGAAAGATATTTGGAAGAATGCTCGTAACAGTTCTTGGCCACCATTGACTACCATAGTAGGAAAAATGACACTGGAAGTCAAAAGTGCCACAGAACTGTTTGCTTTCCGACATTCTTCAAAATGTATTTTTTTTGTGTTCAACAGAACAAAGAAATTTATAAAGCAATTTTTCCTACTATGGTAGTCAATGGTGGCCAAGAACCATTTGGTTATAAGCATTCTATCTTTGTGTTCATCAGAACAAAGACATTTATGCATACTTGAGGGTGGCTAAAGACAGAATTTTCATTTTTGGGTGAACTGTTCCTTTAAGTAATTATAAAAATAAAAAAACTAACTCCAGCACATGTCCTCTTTCTATCTGTAGCTGGGTCCTTGCATCAGCCGTCAGACTCAGGATATGACAGTCTAAAGAATGAAGTAAACACTGATACAGAAGACATTTTAAAGAGCGTCCCTCTTAAGGACAGTCGTAGTATGGATTCACTCATTTCAGTGAGTGACTGTGACCTCGATTGCCCTGATGATGAGCTGGAGACAGACTCCTCCCACTCAATGGTACAGATCAGGAAGGTAACGCCCACTGTCTGTCAGCCCAGATCCGATAAACAGCAGCGACACTCTGTGTCTGTCACTGGTTGCGCTTTAAAGTCTCATGAGCAGGACGAACGTCTGGAAAGTAGAAAATGCCATAAGGTTGAAATGTCTGAAAATAAAGTTAATAACAATGTGTTATTGGAACAGAGCTTTCAACAATTAAAGCTGGTCTGTGAAAAAGATGGAGTCAATCATAGCAAAAAGGAAAAACTCGGCTCTCCGTCCTTAAGCTTGTCTGTGAATTCAATAGAAAGTGGCTTTTCTCAGTCCAGTGATTATTTCAGATCACTTAAGATCTTCCAGTCACCTCAGAACTGTCCACCCAAATCTTACTGGGTTCGCCGGCACAGCGCAGATTACCAACAACCAATCAGCTTGTTGAATGAGAATCTGCATCCGTTACATCATCAGACATACAGTGTTCTTTCGCAAGATGGTTTACAACATAAAACGCCTCAGTCCAGGCCCAAAAGTCCTCCTTCTTATAGGCATGCCTTACTAAACTTAAACAGAAAAGCAGTCGCTCAGACTCTCACACAAATGCAGTCTAGAGGGGAACCACGCAAGGAAAAAAGCCTTTTCTGCAGCAACACACAAAGCCCTTTAGAGGACCACCAGGCATGCCATGCTCCTCAAATCATCAGTAATACATCCAGTAATAGTAAAACAGGTGCTGGACGTGACTCAACATGTATAAAATCCAGGACAGAAGAAAAGGTCATACTACCAGAGAGAATGTATTATGGACAGAGTCGTAAGCTGACGGTCCACAGGGTTAGGGGACAGAATTTGAACGCTGGTTCTAATGCTGGTAATCTCACTGGGCAGCAGCGGACGTTCAAAGGCTCCGATGCTTTAAAAGTGAGAAGCGAGGTGACAGAGAAGCAGGCTAATGGGAGAAGTCACAGGCTCCGACGATGCATTAGCAGCCAGTGGGTTGGTGAGCTGGGATTTCATTCGGAAGAGTCTTATGTTTAGAAATGGCACACACAAACATACATGTAATTAATACCCGTTTCACAAATGTCACTACCAAGTAATGGCAATCGGGTGGAATGTCATCACATGCCACTTATTCAAACCCCCAAAATTTTAGATAAGGTTATATTTGTGGCCGTTTTAATGTATGTAAAAACATCAATAAAATGTGTTCCTCATGCAGTCCAATTTACAAACACTTTTTTGTTTAAGGTGTAACCTTTTTAAGGTACAAGAAGGTATTTTATAAACAGTAAGCTGTTGTAAACGTGTACTATATATTTTGTATAACTGAGAAAATATTTTTATAGAATTGTATTGTTTAAATCAATGTTATTTAACATAGCCTAGCATTATTTTTGTACATACAATGTGTCCTGTTTTTTTGACAACCCTAAAGCTTATTAAAACTTAGTCTACTCTAACCTATCCAAGTGTGTGTCTTAATGTATAAACACTTGTACAGTTTAACTTCAATGCTAGCACCAATGCAAATTTAAATGCAAGAAAGAATGTATTAAAATGAATGCAATGTGTAATTGGTCATATCACTATGGCTTACCGAAACAAAATAAAAAAATGAAGACTATTTAAAATAGTTAATCTCATTTATTATAATAAATCAAGTATACAATTATATTAGCATTCAAATACGTCTCAACAAAGATACATCCATTTCTTAGTTCCATACAAAGACTCGCAGAATCTGTGCAATTAAAAATGAAACTTATTATGGAAGTGATACAAATAACATTAAGGAATATACTCTATTAGGAAGGTTTACTATTAAAATACTGCCTATGAAATAAACATCCATCCTACAGTGTTGATGAGATTACGTAGAAGATTCTTGTTGACTGTCCACTCGAGCATCAGCCACCGTCTCTGGTACACGCAGAATCATCCCGTCCAGATCTTTCCTTAAACACACTTGGCAACCCAGACGAGATCTGAAATCCAAACAGGCAAATCTGAAATGGTTCCTGTGATTTGCTTAAAGCACTGAAATTCAACCAAATTAAGTGGCAGCGTAAGAAAACAGATATAGGCCCAGTTTCACAGACAAGGCTTAGCCTAAACCAGGACTATGCCTTAGTTAATTTAGGCTATTTAAGTCGCATTTATTAAAATGCCTTATAAGAAACCATTACTGATCTGCATCTTGAGACAAAACAATGGCACTGACATATTTTAAGATATGTCCGGGCAAGTTATTTTCAGTTAAGATAGCTCAAAATTAATTTTAGTCTGGGACTAGTCTTAAACCTTGTCTGTGAAACCGGGGCATAGACTATTAAAATTAACAATTAAAGTGTGTAAAAATGCAAAAACTTAAAACTCACACTATATATACAGAGCCAATGTTACAATGCTGGGATGATCAAGTGTGGGATATCTAAGTGGTTTTTAGGTTTGGATTTTTTTTTTTCTTTAGTTTTTAACTTGACATGCCACATTCAAAACTTGTGCGTGGGAGGTGTGCAACAACCAGACTTGTGTCTAATGCATGTTTATACAGAAACACAACAGAAAAAGTAGTGCACTGAAAAACATTTTTTGTCTCTAAAGGCAAAATGTTAAATGCTCCCTCATTTGTAAGTCACTTTGCATAAAAGTGTCTGCTAAATAAAAAAACTGTAAATGCTCTGTATGAAACAGCTCTTAGAATAGCACTGAGACCATTCTTAAAACTACAACCATTCTTTCATATGATTTCAAAATCAAACGACCAAGTACATTTGGACAGAATTTCCATCGTTACCATGTTCAGTTCAGTCATTTTAACTTTCGCACTAAACAATGTCCAGTTCTCAAGGCCTCTCACTCACGTGTCTGTAAGCCCATAAGCCAAGTCCAGCATGTCCATTTCTTCATCAGAAATTGATCCAAGCTTCTTATATACATCCTCCTCCAAAATAACGTGGCATGTCGAGCAGGCCAAAGTTCCCTCACATGCACCTAGTCAAACAACCCAAAACATGACACACAAAAACATTAAGCACACTGTGAGTTTAACCAGCTTGTAGGCTAAACAGATCTGATGCAAAGCACTAAAATACTTTTTTAACAGTAGATTACAAAGCAAGCCTAGCTTAGCTTCCCAGATTTTAGAGTTAAGTTTCACTTTCCCACAGCAACCACATGTTGACATTTGGCATATTTTAGGATTGATGCTTGTATGTCTAAACAAATAAAAATTATTACACTTACACTTTTAATAGTTTGTATTGTATCTCTTAACTTACCAAATCCATCAAAATCTAGATTCTGGTCGACAACAACATCAAGTATTGAGTTTCCAGTTAATGCTGTCACCGAAATCCTTTTTCCGTCTCGATTTACGAAGTTTAATGTCACCTTCTCCTCAGTCCTGCAGGATGACATTTTTATATCTTTAAGGGACAGCTCACAAAAAAACACAATTCTGCTGTCATTTACATATTTTGTTCTATTTTTTCCAACGAAAGTGAATAAAGACTGAAGCTGTCTGCCCTTAAAGGGATTGCCCTTAAATTTTTCACCCAAAAATGAAAATTCCGTCATCATTTACTCGCCCTCTTGTCACTTCAAACCTGTATGACTTTAGTATGAATAATGTTGGTAACTGAACAACGGCATTACCCATTCACTTCTATTGTATAAACACAAAACCAATGCAAGTCAATGGGTAACACTGTTGTACCAACATTCTTCAAAATATCTTCTTTTGTGTTCTGCAGAAGAAATAAAGTTATAGAGATATGAAATGACAAGTAGGTGAATAAACGATGACAGATTTTTCATTTTAGGGTGAGCTATCCCTTTTAGCATTTAGAAAGTGACATTACGGTAAAGCAAATTATTTATTTTAGGGTACACTATTGGTACACTATTATAAAATAAAAAAAATTTAGTGGCCATTGACACAAGACCATTTTCAACTAAAAAAGGAAAACTTTTTATGCGTTTTGGCTGTTCATTTACACGAAAACAGCATTTTGGGGGACTGAAAACACAAACTTTTGAAAAGGGTCTCAAAGTGCAAGTTTTTGAAAACGACGACATTATCGTTTCCGTGTAAACTCTGAAGGCGGCGTTTTCCAAAAATGATGACGTCATACGCATGCGTATTACGCATTCAGTCTGTAGGCATGAGACATATCCAGCTGCGGAACCGCAGCAACAGATTCTGAACAGCAGTTTCTGAACAGCAGAAATATTCTCCATCAGCGCCCATCTCCCATTCTCGATCTACCGTCCAGGCGTCAAATAGAAGAAAGCGAACATTTGTTTCGTCGTTGATATGAAAACTTGGTTGGTCGGGTATTCGTTTCGCTTTTTCGCATCTCCCGCAATCTGAACAAGCCTTTAGGCCTAGTCCACACGTACACGGGTATTAAAACTGAGTTTTTCCTTCCTCGTTTAAAAAACTCCACACGAAAACGCATGACAAACCAAAAGGTGGCGATTCAACCCTAATCATAAAGCCGTGTTGGCCAATCAGAAGCCTGGAATCTGACATCAAAGGAGATAGCGGTTGCATCCGAAAGCTCTAAAATGCTCCCTTTGGAGGCAGCATTTCAAGGTAAGAAGGCATCAAGGCACGTCCGAATCCAATGTTTGCTTTACTTCCGGTCTCCTGAGATATCTCCATCAAGCCATTTTCGAAAGCAGCATAGATGTATCCTTCGCTGCCTTCAATGTCCCACAATTCTATGTGTTTGCTCATGCGGGGAATGTGATTGGTCGAGCAGGGTCGAAAATAAAATGGCGGCCAAGAAAGCGGCTAGAGCACAGTTTTTGTGTAAATAAAGTTATATTTTCTCTTTTTACCACTTTTNTGCATCCGAAAGCTCTAAAATGCTCCCTTTGGAGGCAGCATTTCAAGGTAAGAAGGCATCAAGGCACGTCCGAATCCAATGTTTGCTTTACTTCCGGTCTCCTGAGATATCTCCATCAAGCCATTTTCGAAAGCAGCATAGATGTATCCTTCGCTGCCTTCAATGTCCCACAATTCTATGAGTTTGCTCATGCGGGGAATGTGATTGGTCGAGCAGGGTCGAAAATAAAATGGCGGCCAAGAAAGCGGCTAGAGCACAGTTTTTGTGTAAATAAAGTTATATTTTCTCTTTTTACCACTTTTGATTGCATTTCTATCGAGAAATTAGTATTGTAGTTTTAAAATATTCAATTAGTTATGACAAAGGTGCCCTCTGTTTATATTTCAAACAGAATTCCGTTACGCTGCCTCTGAAGGCTGTCCGAATGTGTTTCTCTGAGGCATCAAGTCAGTTGCCTAAGCTTTCGGACGCAGCCAGCGGCACGCATTCCAATGTCATACCCCAAATCTCCGTCTACACGCAACACTGAAACTGGAGTTTCTAAAAATCTTCACACTGGCAGGAGTTTTCAAAAAAGTTTGGTTTCAGTGACCGAGTACTGCGTTTGGACAAACGGACAGGGCCTTAGAAAGAGAAGTCCTTACATATCATTAGCTGTGCTCACATATAGAACAATAAACAGTTGTGTGTGTCCTTAAGCACCTTTTGCAGAATATTTTCCCCTACTTAAACAGTCAATTGTGGAGAAGGCCAAGGGTTGTCCCCTAAAATGTAAATCTATTATAAATCCACACTCCAGGCCTGCATAAATCAGGATTTTGGTTTTTCTAAATGCTTAAATATGCAAGTCCTGAAATCTGAATGCCTGCTGCACTGCAGAGATCATCTGAAATTCTTGTTGTTCCATTTAATTCATTAAGTCTGACAATTATTAATGGAATCCCTCTTCACATTTTTACTTTTGAAGATCTATTACACATTAAGATTTCAACAAGTTTTAACGTTGAAATGAAATCTAGTCTATGGTATTAAGCAAGGATAATGCGCAAAAGACACATCCTGTAAAGTTAGCATTAAACCATTTCAGTAGTTCAGTTTGAGTAGTTCACCTTCAAAATGAAAATTCTGTCATCATTTACTCACCCTCTTGTCATTTCAAACCTGTATGACTTTCTTTCCTCTGCAAAACACAAAAGAAGATATTGTGAAGAATGTTGTTAACAGCCCCCTGTTCACTTGCATTGGTTACAATAATAGTGAATGGGGGGCTGTGCTGTTTCCAACATTTTTCAAAATATCTTCTTTTGTGTTCTGCAGAAGAAAGAAAGTCATACAGGTTTGAAATGATAAGAGGGCGTGTAAATGATAACATAATTTTGAAGGTGAACAACTCCTTTAAATTTCTGTTAGCTGCACAAAAGGTATCTGTCAAAGTATGTGCTGTAGTGACTTTCTTCTATTCATACTGCACTTTCTTTTTTCTTTGACTTCGACTTAAAATGCTTTGTTGGAGACGAGTGCTTATGTTATCTGTCTTAAATGCTACTTTGTCTTCATTTTTTATCAATGGACATGACATTCACACAGTTGTCGTGTGCCTTGGTGTCAATGCGTTAAACACAAGTTATGCAACATTAACGTGGTCGTCCAAACAACAAAGTGAACAAATCGCAATATATCAAGGCTTGCGTCGTAAAAGACAGTTTCTTACCTCAGTGGAAGCGTGAATGTGTTTATTCCTCTAATTTGTCTGTAGCGCAGAGCCCCGCACCGGGATAAGGCGCTGGTTTTACGCAATGTTTAATGCGCAGCTAACGTTACACGAGCTACGGCTGCTCGATGAAGTAACACCCTTACCAAAGATGACGACATTATTATATTTCGTTAAAAGTACGTCGAAGTGATATCCACTGCTTTATAATCTTTATCTTAATATAAAAATATCGACTTGTGGTGTCTCTCAAATGCGTCTCTCAGTACGTCGCCTTACTCGGGCAAAAGGTAGTGGGGCGTGCCCAAAGGGTTCTTCTGTTGGTGGAAGGAGGTTCCGCTCGTGATCTGTGTGGTCCAATCGTTGGTACCCCACAATCGCGTCATTTCCTTTGACTCTTTCAACGCGAAAACAGGTTTTTGAAGTTTCGGTAAGTTTTCTTGCTGGTAATGTCACTAGTGACAGGTACATCTAACATATTTAACAAATTCGTAGTGGTGTATTGTTGCCACCCTGATGGTCAAATTAATCTTTTATTTGAAAGTCTTTCTGTACTGTTGTACTTACACGGTTCTATTTACTGCCATCTGGTGGTAGAACTTTTTGAGTGATTTGTCACGTAAGTTAAACAGACTGATATTAAATAACAAAAATATAAACATAGTAATAAGACAATGCTTGTGCGGACATTCTATTTATATCAAGATATTCATATGAAATAAAACTGAAACTATTGTATAAGTAAGTAGCCTACTAGCTATGTAAGGTCGTTGATGACGAATTAGATTGGGTTCGAGGAGTGAGGACCATTAACTGAAGAAAGGTTACTGTGTTGGGGGTTACCCTTCATTATCAGTCAAATCAAAGTCTCTGATCATCCAACGCACGTAGTTTTTTGCCCAACCAAGCTTCGGACCTCAAACGGTCACGTGACAAACAGTGAAACTGCATGTTGTAATATATGCATTCAAGTTTGGTTAATCAAAGAGGACGCACACTTCGATGTTAGGTTTAAATTGTTTTGTAGTTTATTATCAGTGTTGGGTGTAACTAGTTACTAAGTAATTAGTTACTGTAATTTAATTACTTTTCCATTGAAAAAGTAAAGTAAGGGATTACTCTTATTTTTTCTGTAATTTAATTACAGTTACTTCTGATGTAATTAAACTAAATACTTTGTGTAATATATGTGTGTGTAATAGTGGAATTGACATCAAAATTCAAAGTCTAACTTTAAAATCCGTGTTTAATGTATAATTCTCACATTTGTAATACTTTGGTCAGTTAATAATAGTTTGCAGTCACATGGTTTTTGCGACGCGTAAGTGATTTTCCTCCATATAGAGTTAGGGTAAGGGTTTCATAAACAGCAAGGATTTAGTCAAAACCAACAGGCCACGCCCACAGATCTGACTCGAAACAACGAGGATTTAGGGTTTTGACTAGAAGGCATACAGCTACCTCCACTGGACATGCGCACTTCAATACCGCGTAAATTTTGTCACGCCGAAAAAAGTTGAATAATATATTTTTATTATTGTAAGGTTAGGTTTAGGGTTGGGGTGGGTGTAGGCGTTAGCTAATGTAATTTATTGTAATTATATGGCGAGATTTCTAGCAACAAAGGCCCTGTCCCAAATGGCGCACTCCGGTCTTGTGGACCTCCTCAGAGTTCACACTTGGTGACGTCAGGAAGTGCAGACCTAGGGAACTAGGCACGAGGCCAAAAGGGTACATGGGAGTGCATTTAGGGACAGACTTGAGGTCATCGCGCCGGAAAGAGCAAGCGGTGCTATCTAATCACTCTTGATCAGTGTTGGGTAAGTTACTCTCAAAAAGTAATTAATTACTAGTTACTAATTACATATTCAATAGTGTAATTAGATTACTGTACAAATTACTCTCTCCAAAAAGTATTTAATTACTTATTACTAATTACTTTCTATATCCTACATCAACCTTGATTAGTTCAAGGATGATTCAAGGATAGGTATGAAAGGGCTCTTTTAATTCATTTAAATAAATAATATTAAACTACATAAAGTAGTATTATTAACTGACCAAAGTATTACAAATGTGAGAATTATACATTAAAGCACAGATTTTAAAGTTAGACTCTGAATTTTGATGTCAATTCCACTATTACACACACATATATTACACAAAGTATTTAGTTTAATTACATCAAAAGTAACTGTAATTAAATTACAGAAAAAATAAGAGTAATCCCTTACTTTACTTTTTCAAGGGAAAAGTAATTAAATTACAGTAACTAATTACTTAGTAACTAGTTACACCCAACACTGCTCTTGATGTACTTTGGTGTCATTCGCTGATCAGTCTGCGCAGCGCCACGTGAAGTCGACCACACTGTTGTCCCATTGTTGTTATTTGGGACAGGAGCTGCCGGTTTTTATAGTTCTGTATTTCATATGTTGATATGCCACCTGAGCATTATGCAATAGATACTTATGTTTGTAATGCAACTGCTTCTGTATATTTATTTATTTGTACACACAATACTTAATGTGCATATAATGTGTTCTTAATATGCATACATGTTGTTATTTTATATTTCTCTATAATACAGAAGCTGTGTCTTTCAGCTTTACAGAGCCCAGAGACAACTAGATATAAATCTACATCAAAACATGGCTTATTACCTTAAGTAAGAAAATGCTCTGCATTAAAGGGGTCATATTGCGCGAATACGTGTTTTTCTGTGTCTTTGATGTGTATAAGTTGCCCATGCATGTACTGTATTAGACAAGTAAAATTGCAAAAATTAAAGTGTCGGAACAAAAGATACATTCTATCTAAAAGCGAATGCTCACCCAGACCTGTTTGAAACGTCTTGTGTAACCACACCCCCACAAATCAACGTCAGTTCGTGGTATGATTTGACTAAGACCGCCCAAATGTATACGCAAGTAAGGTGGGCGTACCTGTGAGTACAATTGCTTTGGAACCTGACCCAATCATAGCACACCACGCTTTTCAGAGCAATGAGCTTTGTAAAAAATCTGTGCGTTTCAGAGAGGCGGGGCAAAGAGGAGATACAAACATGCACTGTATGTGGAAAATACAGCGTTTTTAACCTTAAATCGTGTAAACACATTGCATTACATCTAAAACTATTTAATTCATTAATTTTTTATTTGATCAAAACATACATTTAAAAATGTATCCGTCATATTTACATATATGTCTGACATCCACGATACTCCTCCCATCCGTTCTGTGATTGGGCGTTCGCAAGGATTCCTGGGTAGGTAACTTCAGTGGAGTCTGCATCAATGCGAGCTTCGCCGAAGACCGCATCGAGGGCACAAAGGACGCGCTCGTGAGCAGACTTCTAAACGCTAAAAAGAGAAATGGGACACCTTACGAGCACGCGCAATTTAAGTCCATGAGACCACAAGTCCACATGAAGTGTGCCATTTGGGACAGAGCCAACCAGGATTTCTGACACTGACATAAAATATCCTGCGTCTGACAGTACTGTCGCGGACTTTCGTCATAACGCTTGTATTACACCTGTGTGGCTTTATGGATTGTTTTGAAAATGGTTCATTTTTTGCATTATTTGTCACGTTTATTGTATTAGTTTTTAATAAAGAGAACAAAACAATGTTTGTCACTATTACATTTATTACTTTTAATAAAATTACTTATGAGTGAGCGGCTGCGACCGAAATCGCCTACTTCCATACTGTATAGTAGGTGAAAATGAGTATGAGTCATGAATAGTATGTGCAACACCTCAGTATGCAGAAAACAGTAGGCGAGAAATACCCTGATGGTCTACTAATTCCGGCGAGATTCGTGAGTGTGGATCGGATGGACACTTTTCTATCCCATGATGCCACGGGAGCTGAGCAACGGTCAAATTTCAAAAGTAAATCAAATAAATATAGCGGAAATATTAATGCGGACGTCCATTTTTAATGTAAGTGCCAATAAATGAATTTCTCGTGACTAAATTATGTTTTTATCAACACACTTCTATGTTGTTGTTAATACGTCGTTGGTCAAAGAGCATACGGGTCACATGACCATAAAACATGGCGGACGCAGTATGTCCGAAATGTATTTATACTACTCCCACACATACGTACTGTTTTAACGGCAGATAGGTAGGTACTTATTCAAATTCAGTACGTACTGTCACAGTATGCGATTTTGGACGCAGCCAGCGATTGTACATTGGATGTACACTCAAAATCAGAATGCATCGTGAGTAAAAAGTAGTGAACAAATGTAGGGAATGAGTTGTTCACTAAGAATTCGGACAACACTACAAAATGGCGGACACCCGATATAGTGCACTATATAGGAGATAGGCGGCAAATTCAGACACAGCTTTAAAGTCACCATGAAACGGAAGTTGCGATTGACTCCTTTTCCATATCGTGACGTGTATCCCAGTGAAACGGCTTCTGAAATTGTAAAAAATGTAGGGCGGGGCTTTATTTTGCCCTTCCCTTTTTGAATGGTTTGTTGTAAGTTAGGCTTGCAGGGGAGGGCTAAAAATGCCTGGCCTTTGGACAGTCAGTATAGTCCTACCTCATTTTTGTTGCTGACGTCATGTGGTGAACGTTAAGCTTTTCTCCCCCTCTCAACAACAACTCTTCACCACATGACGTCAGCAACAAAAGAGAGGTAGGACTATGCTGACTGTCAAATGGCCAGGCATTTTTAGCCCTCCCCTCCAGCCAGGCACAACTTACAACAAACCAACCAAAACGATTCATGGTTTGATCGATTTGAACAGTCAAAAACGATGCAGAACATAGGTATTTTGACGTGACTTGGTGAATTCCTATGGAGAAAATCACTTGCTGGCCTCCATTGGCACTTCGCGCAGTACCATGACGTCATGTGCAAACGACAGTAAATGTCCTGTTCTAAGAAAGAGTTTGAAAGCCATGTTGATAACCACTGCTATTGTGCATTTGGACTTTTGACTTAAAACCATGAGGTGTCCCGTAATAAAATGTACACACCCAAGAACATCAGAAAACATTTAATCACAATGCATATAAAAACCTGTTCATCTGTTGCACATTATGACATTGTTAACTGGATGTTGTGATAGATTCTGATGTCTTTCACAGCTACAACAGCAATGAAGGAAACTTAACATCACTCCAGAACAAGTCCATTAGAGAGTTAACAAACAAAGTCAAAAAGCATTTTTTATCATCACAGCTGTGATTCAATCAAGATTCAATAAAGTCTATAAAAGGATTTTAAAAATGTATGCTTATTAAAATGGATCACAAAAGATCACAGAATGATCACAAAGAGAAACTTATCAGATTTGTAAAGAATAAATGGATGATTTTTACTATATGGATCTGTACAAGTGAATATAGGATAGCAAAGGGTTTTTTCATGCCATACAGTCCCACAGATCTGTAAACAATAAGAAGTGATTAACAAAAAATATTAAACTTGTTGAAATTACTTTCTTCTCTAAAATTCTCATCATTTAATGCCATATTGTTTTAACTTTTGTATTTTGTATGTTGGAAATGTACCAACAAGAACATCACAACCACATCAAAACTACTACATCCTAAAATGGGTAGACAGTTAGTCTACTGATGCTGAGTGTTAGCACTGGTCATGATGGAATCGAGTGAGCTGCAACAGCAGTAAAGAGACTTCACTATTTTGTCAATATCACTCCTCATAAAGAAATACAACAGACAGTCGGCAAGAGGGTTGAGATACAAGAGACAATGACAAAATATGTAAGCGTTATAGGCAACATCCAAATGTTGATGATCCACAACACACCGGGTAAACAAACTTGTAAATGAAAGGGGGAGAATGAGAAAAGTGTAGTTAACCAGCACAAGTGACAGGTTGCCCAAAACAACTTTGCGCTTTTTTGAGGTAAAGGATATTGCATGAGAGAGACCCCTGCAAGTACCAGCAAAGCACAGGATGATTATTACGTATGGGATAAAAAATACCACACATTGGTTAACATTGATAAACTCTGAATCGGCTGGTATTGCATAGGTCAGAGGCACTAACCAGATGATCAGTGTAACTGTGCGGGAGGTTTTTACCGTATGGTGAGATCTATACCAGTGAGGATGACAAACCAGAACGTATCTTTCAAATGCAATACATGCCATGAAAAGCAGGCCCACCATCAAGGTATACTTATACGCACGCCACAGTGGTGTACCCACCAATGAAGTTGTTACCAATAACATCATAATACTCTGTATGAAATCTGAAATAATCAGATGTATCACGTAAACTGAACCAGCATGATGAGATTTGACAAGAGAACACATTGCAAACAGGGTTAAGAGAATGACTGGAATTTCAATGACAGACACAACCCAGATGAATATGGCTTCTGGATATCCTACATATTCGTAAATCTTCTTTACAGATGATTTATTAAATACAGCCGAGCTGTTGTTGCTGAAATGTGTCATGGTCTCACAGTGTCTTGACAGTCAGCACTGTAATTAATAACAAACCTGACAGTTTTTAAACATTCATGTCACTCATTTCTGACTTCATGCAGCACAACATGCAACAACTTTTAATGGATGTTTGTTGTACCACATGCATTTACGTTTACTCGTGAATTAATACAAAGATATAATACTGTAGCTTGCTTTGGTGGTAACATGGAAAAATTTGATGACATCATCTTACCTGGATTCAGACTGTAGGATGTTGTTCATCTCTTCATAATGCTGTTTAGGAGGAGTTTAAGGTTGGCTTCTTATGAATAAAAAACAAATTACTTTAAATGGAAATTGGTTACGGTAGTGAGAACATGAGCCTTTAATCTGACAAAAACGTAATGTATACCTTCTCCCCCACATCTGAAGAAGCATAGTCCACAAACACAGTCAACAGAATACACTTTTATTTGGAGACAACAGCAAAGTTTAAGGGCAGCTCTGAAATCTCATTTTATACCTCTATTACAAGGGTGGTGCAAATCAGAGCATGCATTATTTAGTAGACATGAGATTTGCTTAATTTGGTTTTATACATAAGTTTCACAGTGCAATGACTTAAAGTGTTTAATAAATTTAAGAACCCATATATTCTTCCATTTTCTAACCACAAAGTGCTTTTGCACAAGATCCTTTCACATTTCCCGTCATTACACTATGGTTTCTTCTGCAATTATAAACCCTATTCACATGCAACAACATCGTAAAAGCTTGTTTAAAAAGTCTTAAAAGCTTCACTAACAACTTGGTATCATGTTGAGTTCTCAACAGTACATTAGCAATAACACAGTCGATTGCTGCTAATATATAAACATTTAGGTCACACCAAAAAGTCTGAGATACAACAGAAACATGACATACTGTAGGCTATAGATTGGTTAATTCATTTGAAGGTGGACATTTGAAAATCTGCAAAGAAATCTGTAAAGACACACGCACGCACGCACGCACGCACATTTTTATACTCTACAAAATAACCTGTTAATATAATGGAACGGCGCCCCCTTGTGGTAAGACAATTTAACAACTGCAATACTTTGTACTTTCATACTTGACGTTACTGTGATGAGTTTAGCTTGCTTCTGCTTATTTGCATTTCCATTAATACTTTGCAAAAATATGCTACATTTTTGCGTGATATGTTGTAATCTTTGTGATCGATTACGCTTTGTTTTTAATTCAAAGTCCATGGCAAAACAACTACATGCCAGCATACATTTCTGTTACAATAACATATGTCTACACTGGTTGTCTTGACATGAGTATCACTGTACCTGGTTGTGTTCTAAAGCTCCTTTATGGTGCCACATAATCTGTATAATATAGATGTCTAACCTTTTTGCTAAGCAAAATACCAAAACAGTTCATTTTTTCTACAATGTCTTGGCATAATAATTGCATTCAACAGACATCATACAATAACTCAAACATGCTGATTTATGGTGTACAAATGTAGTTAATACTCAAAGAAACCCTGACTAAGCGTGCGTGCGCAAACAGAATAAAACAATGATAGTGATGGGCGCTTTCGAAACAGGCTTCGTGAAGCTTCGATACCCGTATCGAATCTTTTGTATCGAATCAGTACGCTTGTTCGAGCTCATGCGGCGTTATGCAGACCGATCGGCGAGATTAGCCGCTTGCAGTAGATGGAGGAGTTGAAAAAGGAGCAGTCAAATCGGACACCTGCTGCTTGCCGTAGTGTTCGCACCGTGTTTCCTTTTCAAAGTGCGATTGAAGAGGATTAGAATAGTGGATTTGTCCAATAAACAAACGTTTAAATTAAAAAGTAGCAACCATAAACTCTTCATATAGCAAATCTTATGTGCTGCTTAACACTGTGTACCTAAAAATCAGTGGTAAGAGCATTGCGTTAACAACGCAAGGTTGTGGGTTCGATCCCAGGGATTGCACATGCCTATGTATAAATGTATAGGATAAAGCAATGTAAATCGCTTTGGATAAAAGCGTCTGCCAAATGCGTAAATGTAAATTACCAACGGAGTCTGTATTCATTTCCTTTTTACACACAAAATAACATGTTTATTATATTTGTACGAACAGAGTTTTTGCTGTTTTAAAAACATGCATTAATAAGTATTAGTTGAACTGAATGTGTTATAATAAACCCGAAACGCACGTGATCGTTGTCTAGCCAATCATGAAAAGCTATGTCGTCGTCACAGCCTGGTGCAGCCGCTCCTGAGATGATGCGCCAGTGTCGTACCGAAATTCGACTCCCCGTGAGATTACGACTCCCCTACTTCTGATTGGTTCATTCACTTAGGATGCTGCTTTGTGATTGGTCCCCATCTCTAAATCCCGCCCCCACACCTAATCCTAACCCTAACCTTCGTAGGAGAAAACAAGGGAGTCGTAATCTCACGAGGAGTAGGATTTAGCAAACCGGCTGTTCTCGAAATGCTCTCGCGGTACTTTGATGCCACACGTGAACGTCACGTGGCATCGGCGGCGGTTCAAGTCGAACAAAATTTCTAACCGGCATGCACTGCTTCAAGTCAGATTTCGATCGATCTGCGCAGCGCCGCATCAAATCGAACAAGCCCATTGTTTCACGAAGCCTCGCTCTGCCCATCACTACATAATGATGCCGTGGCTGGTCTCAGTTGAACCGCGCGCAATAGGCGGGGTTTGGAGAAATATCAGCCAATCAGAGGGACCCACGACCAATGGGCATGATGTTTTCTAGCCTGACCGCTGTGCGAATGCTCAGCGTGGCTTTAGTTAGTTTATACATTGAATCAGGGATCTGACAGAGTCAAGAAAAAGAAAACATGGTTACCATAAACCCAACGGCGCACAAATTACTAAATTACGTTCCCTTTTTACTGGTTTTGATTGATCTTCGATATGAAGGTAAGCGATCAGTTCTAATGCTGTTTTTTATAAGTAACGTTTTTAACTAAGTGTTTCTTAAAGTTCGTCTTTATAGTTATTAACAAAGTATTAAGCAACAAATTAATACATAATACATTCTTTAGACAAAGTGACTGTCTGGTTGTTTCAGGGTAACGTTACAAGATGTCAGTGAAGGAATAACAGCTGTTTAGATGTGCACACGTCCTACACATGGAAAAACCTGACATGACAAATATGTCAAGAAACATGTCAGACCTGTCAGACTTCTTTTAAATTTTAATAATGGCGATCGACTGCGGTCTGCATACGATTTCTCGATGTAGCTTTTTAACGATTTTAGCTCAAATAAATGAAGTTTATTCTGATTTCCATTATAGAGTTACTGTAAGAGTCACTTTTGTCTTTTCTAACATACTTTCTCTGTTTATTCCATTTTCTACATTAGTGTAACGTTATACTGTAGTGTACTTCGTATTGTATTGTAATCTAGAGTTGCATACTCGAGTGGAATCTACTCATGTCTACTCTTCTTTTATAAATGAGACATCCCTTACTGTACTTAGTTTACATCTGACGTGAATTCCAGGAGTCAATGGTGGAAAGGATGGTGGAGTTGAGAACCATCTGGAGATGGGGAAGAAGCTTCTGGCCGCAGGGCAGCTGGCTGATGCTCTCTCCCATTTCCACGCTGCTGTTGGTGAGTACTGGAACCTCCAGATCTAACAACTTCAATTTGATATTGTGTCAAACAAGAAATAGTGCATACTCGCATCTTTGTTACGTCTATAATTTATTTTTCCATGTGCCTGTTAAATGGATCAGATGGAGACCTCAAAAATTACATGGCCTATTATAGGAGAGCAACTGTGTACCTAGCCATGGGAAAATCAAAATCTGCATTACCAGATCTCAGCAAAGTGATCGAACTTAAACCTGACTTCACATCGGTAAGTAGAACACAATGAACACAATTTGGTCTAATCCTGGTTTGTTGGTCCTAGCTGGTTTAAGAAGGTTTAGCTGGTCTTCCTGCCTGGCCAAACTAGTGTAGCTGGGTTGAAATTGTAATGATTTATCAACACCAACAACAAGAAATGTTCCAGTGTTCTTTTGTAATCCACAGGCGAGGCTTCAGAGAGGAAACCTACTGCTGAAACATGGCAAACTCGATGAAGCAGAAAGTGATTTCAAAAAAGTGGTGAGCGACATATGCATTGACATACAAGATTATTCTTTATTAATCTGTGCAAAATCTGGAGAAGTACATGTCTGTAGAAGCATGGATATCATTACAACTATTGCAAGGCTTTCTAGATCATATAACACTTCGATTGTGTCACCTAGGAGGAAACACAATATTTAATTTCTCCTGTAATTACTGTACGTCTCCCTGTAGTGCCTTAGTATTCCTTAAACACTGAACATGTCTTTATATTCCCTCTTCAGGGTATTCTCGGATGAGTCAATTAGTGGGGTATATTAACAGTGTAATTCTCCCAAAGGCGTTCACTGAAGATCTTTTGTTTTTGTTTAATAAGAAGATGAGTGCAGTACTTCCTGTTGCTGCTTCTGGCTCGGGCATTACCTGTTGGACTCATGAGTTTTTGTTCGTCTCTCATCCAGCTCAAATCAAATCCAAGCAGCAGAGAAGAGCAGGAGGCCCAGAGCCAGCTGAAGAAAGCAGATGAAATTCAGAGACTGGTGCCTCAGGCTCAGATTGATTTCAGCCGCAAAGATTACAGTTCTGCTGCCTCGTACCTCGACATCATCGTCGATGTGAGTTAACCTGAAAGTCTCGCACAAATGATTATATTTGACTTGGAGGTTGTATTTGCTTTAGGTGTCCTATGCTGCCATTGTCCCGGTGTGGGAATAAAGGGATGTTTGGATTGTGTGTCATTTTTTGGGAGGGCTCTATGTTTGCAAATATGGCATGTTTGTTTGTTTCATAAGAAGTAGATCACAAGCAGTTTAAAGCAAAACAAATATTATGTTAAAGGCCAGTGTGTTTTCTATGGACAGAAATGCAATATGATATACTCAAATATGTCTTCAAAGGTGTATAAAGGGCTTGCATAATGAAGCATTATGTTTTTATTACCTTAGAATGAGCTATTTCTATCTTCATACCCTTGCAGTGAGAGGAAGTCATTGGTGAGTGTCCCACTCATGACTCAAGTCTCTGTTATTTACTGTCTCGTGATTTTCTTAGACATGTGTCTGGGATGCAGACTTCAGAGAGATGCGTGCCGAGTGTTACATCCAGCTCGGTGAAATGGGTAAAGCCATCAGTGACCTCAAAGCTGCTTCAAAACTGAAAAGTGACAACACTCAGGCTTTCTACAAGCTAAGCACCATCTATTACAACCTGGGAGACCACGAGATGTCCCTGAAGTAAGACGTGGTTATTATTAATGCATTAAGATTGGGAGTATAGTATGTCTTATTGTGATATACAGAGGATGTGTTTTGAATGGAATTAGTTGTGTTTTCAAAATAGTAAATGAAAGAGTAGTATCTAAGTACTATGCAACGTTTTTTTTTGCACTTTTAGTAAATATACTGTATAAAAGATAGCACAAAGAGTATAACAGTATGCTATTCTGAATCTAGCCTAAATTTGGACTATGCCTTTAAAAATCCAGCTAGATTCTGATCTAACAAACAAAATATCTTGTTTTGGTGTGCAGTGAGGTGAGAGAATGTCTAAAGCTGGACCCTGATCACAAGCAGTGCTTCAGCCACTACAAGCAAGTCAAAAAACTCAACAAGCAGATCCAGGCCGCAGAGGAACTGATCCATCAACAGCAGTACGTCACAATACGATTATATAACTAGCCTTCCACAAACATAAATGTAGACAAAAATATACTGGCTTTAATGAATTGTCATATTGTGTAATTGTTTACATCTACAACCTTTAAAGTGATAGTTCTCCCAAAAATGAAAATTCTTGTCATTTCAAACCTGTACGACTTTCTTTCTTCTGCTGAACAAAAAAGAAGATATTTTGAAGAAAGTTGGTAACCGAACAGCACTGGCCCGCATTCACTTCTATTGTATGGACACCAAACCAATGCAAGTGAATGGGGGCCAGTTAACAACATTCTTCTAAAAACCTTCTTTTGTGTTCTGCAGAAGAAAGAAAATCAAACAGGTTCGAAATGACAAGAGGGTGCGTAAATAATGACAGAATTTTTATTTTGGGGTGAACTAACACTTTAAGTTACTATCTCACATATCTAACCACTAAAATACACCACGCCCACTCTCTGCATGTTTTCTGTATACATCAGATTAAATGATTTACAAAATGTTCCCATATTCATTATCTTAAGGACTAAGCTACTTAATACACCTGTTTAACACACCTCTTAAAAGAGGATTTAAGATAGTCTGTTAAAAAAATTAAGTGGTTTTGATTTCCCAAATCTACAGGTACAGTGAGGCAGTTAGTAAATATGAAGCTGTTATGAAGGCCGAACCAAATGTTCCTCAGTTCTTACTTAATGCCAACGAGCGCATATGCCACTGTCTGTCTAAGGTAAGAGTGAGCTCCCTGACCACCAGGTGGCGCTGTCTACTACAGCTTACACTTCGAATGCTTACACATTCGTGTGATGGCGTAAATATGGTTTGCTCTTTTTTTTTACAGGACCAGCAAACTGCCAAAGCCATATCAGTATGCAGCGAAGTTCTGAGCTCAGATCCTCACAACGTTAACGCTTTGAAAGACAGAGCAGAGGCTTTGCTTCAGGATGACCAGTTTGAAGAAGGTTGGTGTGGATTCACTGTCATTTCTGAATGTCTGAAAAATGCGTTTATAAAATGTATCTTTTTTTGTTTTGTTTTTAATCATCATTTTAAACATAATGAAACATCAGTTAGACCAATATATTAAAATGTTATTTTGAAAGAAGTTGTCCTTACAATAATCAATATCAGCTCAAGGCAGACATATTTGGCCAGTGGCGGCTTGCAAAAAGTTGTTTTTATTTTAAAGCGTGGTGTTAAGAATCCCCTTTGTAAGAATTGAGCCCATTGGTCCATTTTGATGTTGTTTTTTAACATTGCTCTGAAAATAATTTGGTGGAATAACAGAATGTTGTACTCCTGCAGCCATTAAAGACTTGGAGACTGCTAAAGAACACAGCGAGAATGACCGTCAGATCAAAGAGGGTCTGGAGAGAGCGCAGCGACTCCTTAAACAGTCTCAGAAGAGAGATTACTACAAGATTCTGGGCGTTAAGAGGTTAGATATTAGATACTCCAATTTGGCATATTTTTTATTAGTATGGATGTCTAATATTCACTCTTATTAAATCGTGGTTGCAGAACTGCCCAGAAAAAGGAGATCTTGAAAGCGTACAGAAAGTTAGCACAGCAGTGGCATCCGGACAATTTCCAGAATTCAGAAGAAAAGAAAAAGGCAGAGAAGAAGTTCATAGACATCGCTCAAGCCAAAGAAGTTCTAACTGACCCAGGTAAAAAGTCTGGTTTTAAACCAGTATGTTTTGGCCTGGTTTTAATCGTAGTCAGCTGCAAATATGACTTGACCCCCAAAAATTCTAACAAAAGGTTTCTCAGTGGTTTACAGTAGTATCAGATGTACTTAAAAACATACTAAAAGTTTACCAAAGTTTGACTCCAAGAAAGGCCCCAATTTCAAAATGGTGACCATCAGGTCCTTAAAATTACCATTACTCCTTTGTATTCCTCCTAGACCAGGAATACTGGTGCCTGATACATGTTTTGGCCATGTATTATTCCCATTGGCATATTTGCATGATAGATAAGTGATTACAAGTACAACTACTGTATATATTAAAGCAATTGTTACAAGCATATTTATGCGAAAAATAAGTACAATTTCCCTTAAGTAATTGCATATTTCTCCTTTCTCATATCGTTTTGCTTAGTGTTGGTGATTTCTGTGGTTCATAACCATTCATTGAGACTATGCATTAAGGGGACTACTCTGTGGTGCATCCATGATCATCTCTGCTGCTTTCCAATGATTGACCTGTACTCTGGAGACAAAACGTGTATTTTGTCCACCTTGGATTTTGTTTGTGACCTGGCTATCAAACACAATGCTCCACCCGTTATTACGTTTGATCAGCCACTGTACTGGAAAGCAGCAGAGATGATCATGGATGCACCACAGAGTAGTCCCCTTAAAAGCATAGTCTTAATGCTGGGAGGTTTTCATACTTTTATGAACCTACTTGGTGCAATAGGCACACTGATGGAAGGAACAGGACTCAGGAACATTATGGAAGTTGTCTATGGATCAAATGCCGTCCAGCACATGATGACTGGAAAGTCAGTGCAAAGAGCTTTTCGTGGACATTTGCCGGTGGACAGATGTCTCAATCACCTGGTTGTGTACGTCATCGCCTCTTTGTACACTTGCATTGTTTATTCCATCAGCTCCCTTCTGATGAACCTCAACCACATCAGAGCCATCTCTTAAGTTTTTACAGCAAATAGGGCAAGTTTCTTGGTTTACAACAACATGACTCATGGTCAAAATTGCATTTGGAGTGTACTTTTTCCTCAAGCTAATTCAACAGTGTCATCCTCTCTTAACACACTTACATTGTTGGCCTTTTTCATGTGTTAGAAATCTAGGTGGGGGGGGGGTGGTATGGTTTAAGTAGTCAAGGATGAATTTTGTTTGAGCAAAATGGTATACACTGTGCTGCCAACAACATTTCAATGAGGCAAGCAATATCAAATGTCAGTATTCTCTTCCACCATCTTCTGAATTGCTGAAAATTGTGAATTTAGTTTTGTTGGGTTCAGTATAATGCCACCTTTATACTAACATCTATAGAGGATGCATTACATATGTAGTACCTTATTCAAATTTAAATGAGTGACCATTTTAGAGGGTTCATACACAGGCCTCTGTTCGGGCTAATTCAGAGTTGTTTATGATCAAAGTTATACAACTCCAATTTAAGTTACTTTTGGGTGCAATAACTTTTACATTGAATGTCAAGTCTTTAAGCAAAAAATGTGTCCACACGTACTGAGTAGGAGTTACATGACATAGGCTAAATCGTTTACATCTCTGGTTCACCCCAAACAAAGATAAAACCTTACAGTAATCTCACAAAATCATGTGTTCTATAAATTTGTAATCATGTCAGTGCAATTTAGACAAGTCCAATGGATTCATAGACCCAGACAACATAGGGTTAGACACCAAGATTACTTGGCTAGGTCAAATAATGAAGGAGTTAGGATATTTTAAGGGCTTCCTGCCCATCTTGGACGCCATCTTGAAAATTATACATTTCTAGTGGTCAAACTTTGGTAAACTTTTAGTATGTTATTAAGGACACCTAATACTACAAAAAACAGCCGAGAAACCTTTTGTTAGAATTTTTTTAGGGTTAGGTGTTTTTTTTTCATATATGCAGCCGCCTATCGGTTAAAGTAACAGTTACACAGCAACAGTTATTCAAGCAGAGGATTTTATGCTGTCATGTTCGTCTTGTGTCTCTGCAGAAATGAGGAGTAAGTTTGACCAAGGCCAGGACCCCATGGATCCAGAGAGTCAGCAGGGAGGAGGGCATCACCCCCACTTCCACGGAGGATGGGACAACTTTCACGGATCCAACCCGTTCGGTTCTGGACCTTTTAATTTCAAATTTAATTTTAACTAAAAGGTTCGGCTTAAAGGACATATGGAGGCTTGATGTGTCCTGGAATCAGCCAATGGAAACTGAGACGCTGATCCCGCCCACATGCTTGGTTCTATCATCAAGTGGCTTAAAATGCCCATGTGATGCTGTTCAGTGGTCAAGTGATCCCACTTGCTGACTGTCGTTCTCATTTGCAGAATTTGTGTTAAGCAAATCCCTTTCAGGGATCTTATAACTGTGAGCATAAAGGTGGTTTTGCAAAGCAACGTCTATGCTCACACGGACCTTTATTCCCATGAATAGTATGTACATAGAAAACAACTCTATTTTCCTATGAATTAAGTAATGTTGTAAATACTGAAATAAAGAGATATGAATGCTTATTTAAATGGACAGAGATGTTTGTCAATTTGCAATGTAGCATCCAAGTTATACATCACAATCTCGAGACACCACAATAATCCAGTACCTCAGAGATGACGTATATTTGTAAGCACCGCGCTGGTTCCCTCGACCGAAAGCCTATGTATTTTTCACATAGACTTTTGAAAGATCGCAAAAAAATAAGATCTGTGATTAACAAATGTTCATTTTTACACGTTTTGTCTATCAAAATAATCTTTACAGATTAACACAATATTTGCTATTTTTGAAGCCTTAATACAATCGGCAGAAGTAAAACGCTAACACGAGGCTATACAGACTACACATGGTTGCTCGATGTCAACGTCACCACCACCAATCCTCCGACAACTTTCTCAAACTTTATTAAAACGTGTTTATTAAAAGTAATTACTCCGTGAATGAATCCCGAACAATTATTTTAGACATTTGTGCCCATGTTGCTTTATTTGTGAGATTTATGTGCGCTATGACGTGACGTCCCCGCTAAAGGAAGTAGTCGCTTTTAGCAACTTGTTAGCAACCACCGTTTTAAAAATCACAAGCGGGTTATAACTGGTGTGTTTTATGTCATAAAATTACAACGTGAAAATATTTAGAGGTTTTGTTAGCCACACACCTGATTTCAGCGATTTACCAAAAACCCATGCAAAATCCCTATAGACTTTGGGGCGATGGAACCGGAAGTCTAAATATGCTAACTCTCTTGGTTTGCATAAAAATATGTCATCTCTGAGGGAAGAATGAAAAGACATTTAGAACAGAAGAGATTTTAGCGGCATCTAGTGGTGAGGATGCGAATTGCAGCCAATGGCTCACTGACTCCACCCCTCCCTTTTGAATCACTACAGTGGCTGATAAAGGACCAAGATGTCATCACATTTTCGCTTCTTTGCCGAAGGAGATAACGTATTTACGAAACACGCTCTGTAGAGCAGTTTGTCCATTAAGGGCTACTGTTGAAACAACATGGCGAATTCCATGCAAGGGGACCCGGGGTGTATATAGATAGGCATAGCTCATTCTACAGTAATAAAAACATAACGCTTCATTATGTAAGGATTCCAAAAACAGTCTGCCATAAATTACAGATTATCTCTCTCAGAATAAAAATATCACTTTATTCCTGAGAAAATCCACATCCTTGTACATTCAAGGCATTGTAACAAATGTTTGTATGAGAATGTACACAGAACAAGGAATGTAAAAGCAAAAAACAATACACACAATAGCAATTTAGTGTTCGCACTACGGTAGCATTTGTTGTATCTACTTGACAGTAAGCTCGGTTGACTAAAGCTGTGACTGCAATACAGAATGTATGTTTACTCTGCAGTACTTTATGATTGCATGGATTATGCTGGAAATTGTTCAGATTTCACACCCTTCATACTGTATGTAAACAATGACTTTGAAAGACAAAACATAGTGACAAAATACTGAAACAGTCACATGAAAGGCTTTGTGTAATATACTGCAAAACAGCACATCTGTAGTCTTGAATGAAGGAATGTGCACAGTATCAACATTATTTTCCCTTATAAATATTACATATTATTTATAAACCAGTGCCATTGTAAGATCATAGACTGGTTAAACATAGCTCACAACACAATTTCTTAAATCTTTCCTGACAATGATACAAAAAGCTGTTGAGTGAATTCACCACAGTTTACATAAAAAAATCAGAAAGGTTGATCCTTCATTCAAAATGATATATACATCACCAAAAATGACGAAGTTCTTTAAAAACGTTTATTTTAGCGTATATGCAGTGTAACGGTGTGTTCCGGTGTGTTATGTTATAGAACACATCTCTGTACGGCTGTCAAGTTCAAGCATCTCAGGATGATCTCGCCGCTAAAGTTCGTCCCGTTGAGTGCCTGTTAAAATACACATGATGTTTAGCTACTGCGCTGTAATGACACCACATTGAGTAGATGATCATAGATCTGCAATTTCTGGGTGAACTGTCCTTTTAAACATCAAAATACTGGGCTATATGAGAAACGTCATTATGGACACATCTTTAGATTGGATTCTGTAGTTTAATATTTAGAGTAGCCCGAGTATAAAGACTAGTGTGGCTTATTTAACAGTATAAACAGTAGAGATGTCATAGATGCCACAGTAATGGCGGCCTCTATAGGTTAACATGTGTATTACATGTTTTTTAAAAGGAATTATAATGTATGCGCATACAAATCTTCAAGTATGTTTACAAACAATGCGAGAAACTTGTTATATGCTTGATGTTGTGATGTTAAAAATGGAACAGCATGGTTAATAATTGTTCAATGTTATTGTCGTGGATTCGTACCCGTGGGCCGCGACGATGAGGATGGGCTTTCCTGTCGTCTTATTTTCTCTTTCTGCTCATTCACCTGCCTCAGAAATTGCTTTATCTCATTGTCGTACTTGGACCATTCCGGAACGATCCTTACTGCTGCACTCAGCTTGGGCTCTTTGGTCTTTGGGTTATTGCACTGCAATAAATCAACACAAAGCAAACCATCAGTTTTGGCACCAAAACACTTCCTTGAACGGCAGCCTGTTCAGCCTGTGTCTGGAATGACCTTATTTAATTTCATGAACCCTCTTGAAGTGAAAATTGCCGACGCTATTCATCTATAATAGAGTTTGAAATCAACACTTTAATGACTTGTGAGTCACAAAGCTCATTTTTACACCATAACGGCACTTTCATTGCATCATTGCCACAGGAAGTTGGGAAAGTCGGAGGAGGAATGACACATGAAACTAAAAGCACATTAGGACTGAAAACTTGAGTATGTTTATAATCCACTACTAGATTTCTATGTAAACCTAAAAATCTCTGTAAACCTGTTAATCGTCTGCACGGCAGATGCAAAACATGAATTTTCATTTTTAGTCATGATAAACATTTGTTAAAATTATTTTTTACTTTAATTCTTGTAAACACAAAAGTGTTCTTTCATGGCAAATTAAATCATTAGCAATTTATTGCTGTATTACAACAGAACAAGATAAATGAGAAACACTTTTTATAACGCATATACTGTATATATGAAGAGTTTGGTTCCAAAATGAGATCAATCAAAAATTATGTTTTTCTTGTGATTTATTGTGTTAGTTAGATGTATTTTTTGAGTTATTATGGCTTAAATTAAAACAAACCAACTGCAGTTTGATTGATATTAATTGGAATGCACAATAAAAAACGATTATTTTTAAAAACGGAGTTATCTCATTTTGGAACCAAACTCTTCATATATTGTAAATGGCTTATAATGTACAGATGCTGAAAAAAATAAGAAACCATTTCAAAATTATTTTCAGTTTTCCTGAATTCACTATTTATAGGTATGAGTTTAGGTAAAATGAACATTTTTGTTTCATTCTGTGAACTACTAGAAAATTAAAGCTGGAGAAACAGGTCAAAATAACAGAAAAGATGTTCTGTATTATTTCAGACCTGAAATACTGCAAAGAAAACAAGTTCATATTCACTTTTAAGCAATACAAGAGTAATATTTGTACATGTATTTAGCAAAAGTGATTACCTTGATTTTTATCAGAGTTTTTGTGTCTTGTCATGCTGTCAGTCTTTCACATTGCTGTTGGATGACTTTGTTCAAATCCGATTTTTGTGCAAATCCGATTGCAATCTAATTTCAATTACTAGTGATGCTTTGAAAAAGCATAATTGATTGAACTGTTTTGGTAATATCTGATTTGGTTTCTATTGCAATGACATGGAGCGTTGAACTTCATTAATTGTATTAAGACAACGGCTACTCTCAAATCCGATCTGAGCGGTCAGACTGCAACGGATTTCCAGAAATGCGATTTGAAAAGGATTTCAAACCAAATATGAATTTAGCCTGAAACAGATTTCATGTGATTTTTTGCTGTTCACACTTGCTTAAATATGATCGGATTTCAATCAGATATGCACTACAATCGGATTTGAGGTGACAGTCTGAACAAAGCCTTGAGGTTTGATTTTGTTGAAATTCAACAGACACTGGACTGGAATGGCCACAAAACATCTAGAAATGCTGATTGAATGAAAATTTTGAATGGTCTCTTAATTTTTGTCCACAGTTGTACAACTGTATTATGCTACTAGACAGCAGATAGACTTGTAGTAGTCCATGAATTAATGAACCCTTTCAGTAAGTCTGAATACAAATAAACCTACATACCCCTGGAGCAAAACAGTTTAATGGCTAAACTTGGTACATATAAAAGAGGTGAGAGTTTTGAGTAGAATGACACGGTCAGCATTCTTGGAAATGTGAGCGAGAGAGCAGCAGACCGGAGTCCATACACTGAACCTGTGCTCTGTCTGCTCAGTAACCGATTTCTAAACTCACACCCATTTCCGTGACTACAGTCTCTAATGAGACATTTCCCTCCCCACCTCGCAGGAGCAGCCGGCAGGGAAGGAGAGGGTGTAAATGAGACTACTATTTTTGTCATTCTGTGCATGAGTTAGCCATAGTGGGAATGGAGAAATCTGGATACGATCAGACTGCAGGCACTTTAACCACACATCACATTATCAGGTTTTCAAGGTGCTCTTTTGTAAAACTGTCCCAATAAGTCATGGATTTGTCTCTGCTAAAATGCTAAGCTGTACCAAACATATTGTTGCGTTAAGCTTGAGGATTTAAAATATCTAAACTCTGTAATGTAAAGAAAAACATGCAAAATCAAATAACTTTATTTAAATGAACAGTCACAAATCAATTCATGGTTATTTTTCGTATGCATTGCATTAACAAATTTCAAGATCAGCTCTAGTGAGTTGTTAGTTTATCTTCAATGTATACTAACCAGATCTATGGTCTTGGCAGTCGTCTTGGATTTGTCGTCACACCAGGTTTCGCACCATAGCCACTCCTGAGGTAGGGACTTGATGGCTACTTGATGGATCATGTTGTTGGGAAGGTCCTGTTACAAAAGAAACAGCATTTTATCTACCGTACTTCTCACATTCGTTTCATTTCATAGTGGAAGTGTCCGATGATGTCAGGCACGTACCTGGTCCAGGTTGGATAGACTGTTGGGATCTTGGCTTAAGGCTTGATACTGTCCTCTGAGCCTGTCTCCAGCTGCTATCTTTCGGAATTTCTTTAGGTCCACCACATATAATGCACTGGAAAGTAAAGTCCACAATTACTGAATACATGTCAAAATCATTTTTAACAACGAACACATAGTTAGCGCTTTAGAGAAAAGTGATATTCTGTGATTTCAATGATTTGTTTCTGTCGCACCTGATGTGGTATCTTCTGTGTCCAAGATGGGACGCCCAGTAGCCGGTCTTCCAAAACCGGTAACCTTCCATCTCTTTTCGGCTGTCGCAGAATGGAGTATATCCATACGGCGCGCCCTCTAGATCCAGATCTCTCAGCTCCTTCAAATCCGCCCTGACAATCTGAATATAAAAGCACTTAGCTTCAGAATTCAAAATGAAGAAAAACCACTTTAAACACTTAAAGTAATAGTTCACCCAAAAATGACAATTCTGTCATTATTTACTCACCCTCTTGTCATTTCAAACCTTTATGGCTTTTTTTCTTCCCGCAGAACACAAAAGAAGATATTTTGATGAAAATTGGTTACCGGACAGCACTGGCCATCATTCACTTCTTTTGTATGGACACAAAACCAATGCAAGCGAATGGGGGCCAGTTAACAACATTCTTCAAAATATCTTCTTTTGTGTTCTGTGGAAGAAAGAAAATCATACAGGTTTGAAATGACAAGAGGATGAGTAAATGATGACAGAATCACTTTAAAGGAACAGTTCACTCAAAAAATGGTCGCCATTGACTTTCCAAAATAGGAATAAAATTTACTATGGTCAGTGGGGACCATTTTTGGGTGAACTATTCCTTTAAAGAGGTTCATAAATATGGAAATGTAGAAAATTAGATAAAAATTATATATATTTTGAAGTTATATTGTTTGACATAACACACAATGAAGTGAGATAATAAGACAATAATGTTGACGGTTGGACGTGAGCAACACCACAACATTACAATGTTTAGCTTTTCATTGACTATTTCTTAAACTAATATTCAGTGTATACGAAGCAGATTGCTAGTAACTCATTCTGTGGGTAGCCATGTGTAGGTTCACCTGATCAGCATCAACAAAGATGATCTTGTCCACAGCCAGAGGAAACAGCACATCCAGGAAGAGGATCTTATAACCCCAGATGATGCGCTGCTTTTCTGTCTGCTGGTGAAGCCAGCGAGGCCACTTATACTGAACCAGTTCATACTGGAAACCATATTCCTTCGCCATGTGAGCAATAGTGTCCTGTACAAATACACAAAATGCCTTGGAATACATGTCATTTTACTTTATTAAGCTCATCATGACAATCTATTTATTTTAGGTTCCATGTTGGTGCATGCAAGGTCTGGCGTAGGCAGGCTTTTCACCATCAGCATAAAGTTTGATCCACTTTGCAGCTTGTTTTGGCCAAGAACCGCCCACTCAGACAGGAAGAGACTGTCTGACTGACACGTAAAGTGACCGACTAATGTTTTTTTATGCGACAAATCTGAAATCTCAGACACAAAGCAGAATATTCTTCCTTTTGGGCGGAAAGCTTGTAAAACTGCTACTTGTCAGGAAATGGAAAAAATTGTGTATTTAAAAAAAATGAATACCGTGTTGTCAGAAATGTTGGTTATATACAGTATGGTCAGACACATTATCTTAACATTTAAACAATGTGCAGTAAAGTGCATCACATTATAACCTTAAGTTGTCACATGAAGGGCTTACCTTGAATGAGGGGGAGAGGTAGTTTTTGAGAAACCAGAACTTGACAGGGGTTGTCGTGTGTTGAAGGACAGAGAGCATCGTAATTCTATAACAGGAAAAGGAAGCAGCACAAGGCACGCAAGGATGAAATACAGAGCTGACGTGACAGTGTGTCAGTATGTTTTCATACACGTGGGTGTCTTACCTAAGGAAGCGCTCGTATAAATGTCCAGAGGCCACAGAGAAGATGTTGAGGACATCTTTCTTCTTCTGGTCTCCTTTGTCCACACTTGGGACACCTGCAAAGCTGTAAGACACACAAACTTCTTTTAAAACCGTGACCAGATTAAAGACAAAATGCGAGTACAGTGAAATGAATCCTGTGATGTATTTATTCGGTCACATTTGCAGGCACAGCATCAGAGCTGTTGTGCCGTGTCCTGCGAATGTCATGACAGGAATACGTAAACTACTAGTTGTTTACTGTCATGACTCGGCTATTGTAGTATAAAATATATATAATGTATATATCCTATTGCTGGTGACAATATCTTGATCACAAATATACACACTGATATGCATTCATACACATACTCTGATGATTGCCTTATTTCCTCCTTATTTACTCAACTAAACCATAACAGCTACACAAGAAGCATTAAGACGAATAATAAAAACAATCAAAATTTCCTAACATGGTCCACTGGTTAAAACGGGTCAGTGCTGTGCTTCAGGCAGAGTTGTGGAAATTGCAAAGTCTCTCAGTCAGAAAAAATAATAATCAGGTTTACATTTACATTTACATTTAGTCATTTAGCAGACGCTTTTATTGAAAGCGACTTACAGATGAGGGAAACAATGGAAGCAGGTTTAATCGCTGAATAGCTTCAACAAGCACCTCAATTTAACCAACAAGACCGAGCATTGCCTTTACCCAACCAAAAAACAATCTTCATAATGTTTGCAATCCATGACATACAGTTCCCCAAAAATGCATCTTTCAGCAATATTTGAAAATGCATGAATTTCATTGGACAGAAAACAAAATATCAAGAACGTAGAACTAACTCGACATTGTTATGGATATGAAAGGTCCAGTGTATGAAATTTAGCGGCATCTAGTGGTGAGGTTGCGAATTGCAACCAATGGCTCACTCCACCCCTCCCTTTTGAAGCACTACGGTGGCTGACACAGATATCGCCACGTTTTCTATAAGGAGATAACATATTGATGAAACGTGCTCTGTAGAGCAGTTTGTTCATTCAGGGCTACTGTAGAAACAACATGGCCAATTCCATGCAAGGGGTGTATGTAGATAGTAATAGCTCATTCTAAGGTAATAAAAACATAACATTTCATTATGTAAGGTACACTTCTTTATACACCTCTGAAGACATAGTTATATATCATATTGCATTCTTTAGGTGTGCCTTGAGTGTCCAAATTCATTGTACATGTGAGATATTGTCAGTAAAGGAAACTTAGTAACCCTTCTTTTTTTACAAGATTAAGACAAAGCCTAAATTATTAGACTTAATATTATACATACTCAACAACTCAACAGAAAATATATGTTATGAAGATGATCAGATTCCTAAAGACCTCAGCCTACATCCCTGCCACACGAAAATCAAGAGCCATCTGTAGCTTTCAACAACCACTCTAGCCAAGATCTCACCTACTGCTGCCTCTGCATACATATTCACATTAAAGCGGATTTATATTTGATTTAAGTAACAAGCTTTACACCATGAAACAGCGTATCGCTTTCAGAGTTACATACTTTCAAAATACAGTGAGGTTTGTCCAACAAACGGAATCAAGGAGATTAAATTGCTGAGTAAGAACAGAGGTTTTCCAACGACTTTGCAAACCTTTCCAAAATCAAGCCCTTCACTAAACGCAAAGTCACTGAAAGACAAATTACTGCTTACAAACAGAAATTCTTCTGTGTCATTCACTTGAGACAGAAAAAGTGCAACAAAATGTAGAGATTACCTTTTCTCCAAAGAACTCCACACACTTCACAAAGACAGCAAAAGAGACAGATCACAAAATTGTATTAACATAGCTGTTAAACACCAGAGCCCACATAGATTATAGTGTTTTCAGAATAATAGTCAGCAGAATGCACTGCACTGTTGTATAACTGAATACATTTTCAAATATGCCAAAATATTTATAGCTCATGTATGGAGAAAGAAATGTTCAGAACTTTGTAAAAACAGATGTGCAATTTGTGAGGAAATCTGCAGCCGTTTACAAGCACAGATTGTAGGGGTGTGACGAGACACTTATCCCACGAGACGAGACACGAGACTGAGTTCACGAGAACGAGACGAGATTTTCAGACTTTTTTATAGAAATCCTCAATGATTAAATATTTAGGGGAAAAAGTCTTTTATTCACCTTTAAAACACAAAATGCAAAAATGTAGGCATTATAAAATCATCTTGTACTTTATGAAACAAATTAAACTTCTATTTTAATGAATTATATTATGCAGTAATAAACAATATGTAAACACTGCAAAATGTTTTGTCACAAACTCAACTGACAGGCAATAATTGCATAAAAATGATGCTTTGTTTTCTTAACAGGTGCAGCTTTTAGTAAAGAGCTATGGTTTGTTTCTCTATGTGCTTTTTGCATAGTGCTCGTGTTAGCAGAGGTGACGATCATATCACACTGCCAATCCTCCTTCCTCCACTGACTGAACCCTCATAGCCATCATGTTTTATGCGAACATTGCACATATGTAAGAGACAGATGATCCGTTTTTGAAGAGGTTTGCCTGTGAATGTATTTAAAATAACGTAATAGCACTCCCAAAGTATTGCTGGCAGCACGAACCGCCGTAAGCGCTAGTGCTTAATGCGCGAGGCGCTGCAGACGCGAGGGAAGGTTGAAACCCATACGTCTAGGGCGTGTTTACATAGAGAAACTATGGGAAAGTAGCGCAGCAGGATGGAAAATCACATTGTCTATATGAATGGCCGGACCGTTATAGTGAGACTAATCGGATCTCGTCACACCCCTAACAGATTGCATGCGGGCTTATTCACATATGCAGAGCTCTTGCAGACTATCGTTCTGTTAATGCAACACCATGACTTTGAGATGATTTTAGCAGCGTTCTCCAAGCCTGTTTTCCAAGGTACCACATAAAAAGTGATAGTAAACCTGCAAAGTTTGGCCAATGTGCATCACATACTTGAGGTGACACCCTTTCCAAAGCCTGGTGAGCTACGGTATACATATACAGAAAGCATCCTAACTGTCTGAAGCCACAAAAGACTTTACGTAACAACTCTACTTACAGCAGTGGTTCTTAAACTTTCTTGGTCACACACCCCTTTAAACCCTTAAAAAAATCTGGTTCCCCCCACAAAACATAATTACGGGCGTGCCCCACACTTTGAGAACCACTGAGTTATAGTGTCTTTTACAAACATCACACATGTAGCACACTCCACATGAAGCACACTAGAGACTCGACTAATGCTCACAGCTGATTCCAACAGAGTTGCTATGCTAATGACTTTTAAAACAGACATTTTTAATAATGAGCTATTTTGATTGCTATTTTGGCTAAAGTAAGGTATCTCAGAAGGCAGCCGATTTTGCTGTTTACCATTTGGAATGGGCTTTGTGTCTAGAAGGCGTGTATGATACATTGTTTAAATGCTGTTTAGATAGACAGCACACTGGGTTTTGCAACGGAGCGTAGTGTGCAGCTTCCAAAGTCCGACTCGCCTTGTTATGGAGTCCCACAGCCCTTTGGATTCAGTTTCTTCACTTAGCAGATCTTCATTGAGTTTGTCTGGTTTCTTTTGAACCTAATATACAAAGAAAATGAATTTTCATTGTTCACCTTGGTTGGTGTTGTACAGAGAAGCATATAAAATGGACGGTCATGAATGGATTGAGTGCTACTCAAACACTTACTCTCACTTTGATGATCTTGCTGTGGAAGCTGTTAAGTACCACGATGACATCACCAGCATCGGCAGGAGAGTCTGTCCCATCATGCCTAAAACACATGATATCGGTTTCTTCACTGAATTCTAAAAAAAAACTAGATTTCAACTTGATTTGAATCTCCTGAAGGAAGTGCTTGTGCTTGTTAGTGGTGACAGAAAAATAGCAAAAGGTTCAGTAAAAGCTGTAAAATCTGTAAACTTCAATACAGATGAGTGGAGGTAGCATATGCTTTATGCTAATATGCTAAATCGTTCTTTTTGAATTTATTGCAGAAAATGAAGAAGAGGAAGAAGTGGAAGAGAGAATAGCAAGAAACGTTTGACTGACCCTTTTTTGTTTAAAGTTGAAAGAAAGAGGTTAAAGAAAAAAAGCGTGTTAACTTTAAAGCATGATAAAAGTGCCGTTAACTTCAGGCCCTGTAAATGAAACCCTGGAACCATTAGGTTTCACTTTCTAAGCTGAGAATACAAGTGAATTACACACTGAAGAAACACTGCCTTTCCTTCTGTTTAAAAGTCAGTAGTGTGTGTGTGTGTGTTTAAGATTCACACACACACACACAGTTGGTATCGTGTTGTGCCAGACCACAGAGTGTATGAATAATCATACTGACACAGTGCATGTGAAAAATGACACTTTCTAACTTTAACTTGCATGAATGAGGTATACATTTTACAGTCTTTACAATACTTTTAAAAGAAGCCGCAACTGTGCTGCCATAAAGAACTGCTAAAACAGGCAGAATCTTGACATTGAGGAAATATATTAAAGATGACATAAACAGCCTAAACCTATAGTTTCAAATGCAATGCATTTCTTTATCTTGAGCAATATTTGAGGAGAAAACACTCACGCTTGTATTTGATATATGTCCTCGGAGCGGCCTTCACGCAGCCTCAGGATACAGGCGCCTGGGTTGGCCTTCAACTGGAAATAACCCTGTATCACACAGAGGACCAGAAGCCTTTAATACCAGGACAAATGTGAACTAGTCTTTATATAAATGCATACATTATATATTAAGCTGCAATCTGTAACTTGCCTCCCTATCGCCATTTGAAGCATAAAATCGCAGATTACTGTCAAATTGCATGCTATTTTTTTGCAAAATCTGACCTTAAAGTTAAAATAATAAATTATTATTATAAGGTTACCTTTGTGAATGTAATTTTTGGGAGGATCTATTGACATAAATGCAATATAAAATACATAACTATGTCTTCAGAGGTGTATAAAGACCTTACGTAATGAAGCGTTATGTTTGTATTACCTTAGAATGAGCTATTTCTATCTACATAAACCGCGGGTCCTCTTGCATGGAATTGGACATGTTCTACAGTAGCGCTAAATGGACAAACTGCCCTACAGAGCACGTTTCATGAAGGGAAAACATGATGACATCTTAGTCCTGTGTCAGCCACTGTAGTGCCTCAAAAGGGACGGGGAAGGGGTGGAATAAGCTGTTGGTTGCAGTTCGCAACCTCAGGGCTAGATGCCGCTAAATTTTGTACATTGGACCTTTAAGTGATTTTACTTCATGAAAGTTGCCTTGATACATATTTTTCAGCTTTAATATTTGTAATGTGTGGTAACTGTTTTATAAAAGCATAAGGTACAAGCGGCTGTGCTTTATTGTGAATAAATCATGGCTGTAGTGCGTCTGCATAAATAAACATTTTAATTTAACCATCATGTCCTGTTGGCTTCCTTAAGACTACACTGCTGTAAAAATGATGTACACCACTCATTCCTTCTCATCTCTCTTTTCTCTAAGAGTGATGTTTCCAAACTGGTCCTATTCCCCTCTCAATGTCTTCAAGTCATCTCTCCTATACGCATATACACTGAGGCATAAATCTGGCACCATTGGCATTCCACCAAATTCAGGCAGGCTCAGGTTACCCCATTTTTCAAAAAACCTCCTCCTCCTCCTGTTTGGCTACATCAGATTATCCCATCAACCCACTCAGAAAAAGAAATTAGCAGTATTGCTATGTGTTGCCTTGCTGCACTTCTATTATCATTCTCATTTTTATGTTTTACTGTAAAATGTAATTGTTCTGGTTTCAGAACCCAAACAGAACATTGACTTAAAAATCACAGAACATTTCTTGTCAAAACGATTCTTTGTGGTAATTGAATTCAACTTGTATTAAACCAGGAATATTACCCCCAAAATTAGAATTTGCTAGAAATCACAGATTCGTACTGTCCAATGCTTGGGGTTTATAATGTGATTTTTATTGACCACATATGCCTTATTGTATTTGTGTTATTTTTATTTTCCATTTTTTGTTGAAATGTCATGTGCATATATCTGAACATGATTGTGAGCAAATATTTGGGTGTTCTTTCTGATGTGTGATACCAGTACCACTGTCGTTATTGTGTTACTGTATTGTTAAATGCAAAAAAAAAAGAAAATCACAGATTCCTGAAGTTATAACTCTAGACCGGGGGTTCTCAAACTGGGGGCCCCAGGATGGATCCAGGGGGGCCACCGATTTTGTGGCATTTTATGAAATATAGAAACTTATCATAGATTATATGCAATCAAACATCAGGAAAATAAGACCACCAACCAAAAAAATTATGTTCCAGCATTGTTTAACTGAATATGTTTTTGGTTTAATTAAAATTCTTTATTTTATTTAGGGGGTCGCAAAGCGATGCAAATGGGGCCTTACAACAAAAGTTTGAGAACCACTGCTCTAGACGACAGAAGATGAGAATGAACTCACCAGGTTGGCCATGACGATGGTGTCGTGCATGAGGGGTTCGCGTCTCATGCCCAGTGTAAACTGAAGTCCTCTGGGAGGCTGACCTGTGGACAGGTCAAAACAATGACCCTCCAAGAGCAGGTACTCCAGTTCGTACTCCGCGTTCACTACACCGCTGACCTGAAAACAGACACGACACGATTCCTTTCTTTTTATTAGAAACCACTTTATTTATCCACATCTGTCTTGCCGATATTAAACACGCTTCTTTCCAAAGATGTTTGGCTGAGTGGGACAGCATTCATTCAGTTATAATGAAACAAATAAACACAAAACTGACATAAAATAGGAAATAAAAAAGTGAAATTACAAAGTACAGAGTGCAATAACAAGAAACCTTAAGATAACCACAGCCCAGGGTGAGGAGAAGCAAAGGGAATGTAATAAAACAGAGCGACTGGCTACAGTGTGTTTATATGACTACAGCATTAAGAGGAGTTATGTCAGATATTACTTCAGAAACTTAGTGTACATCTCATTTGAACTGTGCTATGTATATCTGCATTATCTAGATCAACCATGTAACCGTATCAACAATGTAAAAGCCCATTGTGTTGACCACTACTAAGACATTTGTATCACTATCCAGAAAAGCTAACAAAGATACATTCGTTCAAAACACCTCAATATTGCACTTAGACTCAAAATGTATACCTCCTGCAGGTGGATGTTGTCAAGATCGTACGGGCTCCTGACCGCCTCTACCATCCAGCTCTCCGGGGTGATCATATTGAGGGTGAGCAGAGGGGATTCTGGGATTTCAGTAAAGCGAGCCATGGGGCCAGGGGAAAGAGAGTCGTTGCCAAAGAAGGAAACATCCGACTCCAAAACAAATCGATAAAAGCTGCAAGAATAACAATAACAGACATTGATTTGATATGTGATTTGTGGAAATTGCTGGGCATCAGTAATATTCAAACTGAATACTTCTAATCATGGCTTCTTTAGAAACCAAGTATAATGTTTTTTTTATATGAAAATAACTTAACTGGACTGCAGTAAAGCCAGCATATGACTGCGCTTGCAAACTGAATGTCACATAAACCATTCACATTCATCTAAAACAGTGTTAAAATTCAATGTGAACTCCATCACATCACATGTGAATGCAGATGGGCCATCTTAAATTAGTGCCGTTGTGCTAAAATATCTTTTATCACCTTTTTTATACTTAAATGAATAGTTCATAAATGAAATGTGTTCCATTAAACTAACTGTAATACTCTATACACGACTATACGTGAGAAAACATTGAGCTTTATCAAGACATCCAATTGATTTAAGAAGCCCCTGACCACTAAAGGCGGTCCAAGTGTGCATTAAAAGTTATAAAAATCACAAACCTGAGAATCGTACTGCTCATTCTGCATTCTGACCTGACATTTAACATTTTAATGATTAAAGCTAAAAAAAACAGCATTAGGAGAAACACAAAAGCAAGGTGAAATCTGCAAAACAGCACTAGCTCCTGTATGTGCTCTGTGTGTTTTTGTGTTCGTGTGTGTGTCCCTTGACTCTCTCACAGCTGAAGTTTAATTAAGCTCTTGCTCTCACCTCTTCAGGGGCATCTCAGACAGCTTGGCTCGACAGTTCATGAACACCTGCACTTTCATATTGACCACTTGACCAAGCACCTGCCGCACACACAGAGGAGACAGGCCGGTTATTAACCACACACAACAAACAACAACATTCAGGAGGGTGGGTTCGAGGCCAAGGTCCAGGTCACGCTCAACCGAACTGTGTTGACAACAGCCTCTCGCTATTATTTGAAAGTTCCTTAGAGGACGTATTGTAATACGCCTGGGACTGGACATGTTATGGTGACCAGAGTTTTTCAATGAATGCCAAAGCTGCAGGCAGCCCTAGTAATGAATCACAGCACACTGTACATTCCTGCCTTGAACCACGCACCCTAGCAGACTCAACGACAGAGAAAATGTACATACAATCAATAAGGGAGCCAACTTCTGTGCGTCTCTGCTGAGAGGATCCACGATGGCAACAACGTCATAGAAGACCTCATCTTCCCGCTGGGCTAGATGAAGAACGCTGTTACAAGATACAGCAATAAATTACATTACATGTGATGTAAGTTGTGTAAGTGAAGTAACAGATATGGCCAGTAAAACATGCAGAAATGCATGGCATAAATAATTGACAGGAGCTGATCAGAGCCACGGCAACCCATATGACTGATGGGGGTGGATGGGTTAGGCTTATGTAAGGATATGCAGGTGACTCACATATTTATTAAGTGAGAAATGCACCAACTGATTCAATGAGTGAATAAGCAATTGATTATTTGAATATTTAATTGAAAAAAGATACTTAGACATGGCCACCTGACATTGCTATCACCATTATGTAGTGATATGGCGCTGTTGGAACTTTACATGAAAAAAACCCAGATTTTTTCAATCTGGTCCTCTATTTTACGAGGGGGCTAATGCGTATAAATTCACACGATACGAATTGTACAAAAACATACGATTATTAGAAAAAAAGCAATCCTGAAGCCCCTCCCCTAACCCCACCCCTAAACTACATAGGGCTGGGACGATATATCGCGATTCACACTAATTATACCTGTTTTGGGGCGATTCTGAAATCAGAAAGTCTTCGATTCTGTGTTTTATGCACAGCTCTAACGTGATCTACAGCTCTTTGATCAGTAGGAAGTACTGCTCAATCTAAAATCACTACAAGATTTATAACGCGCATTTGAAAAAGCAACACTCGTCAAACATCATCATTATAAATATACGTTATTATCATGAAAATCCCTGAAAAGTTTTGAAGAAGGGCGAAAGAATATGCCCGTTGGCATTTCCTGGAACTACGTGAGTTTCTGTGCGAGAGCGCCCTCTGGCTTTCGGATGTGGCTGCATTTAACCGTAATTCATTGAGAAACTCCGCGTACGAATTGTACGATATATTGTCCAAGCCCTACCCTAAACCTATCGTCACTGACGTTAAAGCAAGTCATATTAAAACGTACGAATAAAATAGTAAAAGTTGATATGAATTAATCACCATGTAAAACAGTACAGATTCCCATGAGATTGTGTTGGCAAATTTTTTCAATAATTTAACACCGTGTTGTCAACGCTGACCAGCTCTTTTGTTTAAATATTTGCAAAATCCTCAGACAAACATGAAGGGTGACCAATGGCAATGATTTGTGAATAAAAATCATGAAAATGGAGTTACAATGGTTCAGTCCAACAGAGACGGTATGTAGCTTACATCTGCAACTGTTATTTTTTTTCGAGCCCAAATATGAATGTTATTAAATAATTTAGAGAAGACCATATGCAAGTCCCCCAAAATATTTATACTCCAGTTAAGCAGCAATATTACCAAAATCTAAAGTACAGTAATAAAGTATTCCTGCAAAATGAGCCCATAACAGAAAAACTTTGGCTTAGCACTGACCTGTGTTTGTCTTTCAGAAGTTTGACATCTTTTCTGGCCTCTCCCTTAGGTGCTGCACTAAGGAGGGCGTCCACTTTCATGACAAGATCACTGGCCCTGTAACATATGACTGATTAGAGAACAAACACAACTCTAGATTTGTTTTTGAATGAAACAAGAGTGTACTTTTGGGTGTCCAAGTTCATCTGCTTGATCTTGGCTTTGATCTTTTCCGATGAAGTGCGAAGAGTGATCTTCTCAAGCAAATGGAAATCATCCACGCTGAACTCTTCCTCAAGTAGACCCAGAATCTAGAAAATACGTTAACCGTGTTATAGGTGAGGGAATAAATTGTGCGATAAAGCAAGGAGATCAAGACAGATGCAGAGAATAGAGACAACTGAGACGGGGGGGTGGGGGGGGTGTGTACACACATTAGGAACACACTGCATCCATTTATAGCGTTGTTTATTTTCGCACGTTGCATGCATTGTTTTAGCACTCAACTCGCTAAAGGGATTATGTAAATTAGATAACGGCACAAATGGCCAGCAATTTTGTGCTGAACGCAATTTTAAAGGCATAATTCCTGACCTTGGAAGCTGGTTCTTAGCACTAGACTGATGCAGAAGAACTGGTATATATCTGGTATGTATGCTGTATACTGAAACTGTAAAGCAGCACCAATGCAATTCTGGTACCTTTATTATTTGAAAGTGCACAAGACTACATGCATGTGGATATAAACCTGGTTATACACTGGTCCAGCATTTCCGGTTTCATTTTTATTTTTCACAAATTAAGCTTTAAAGATGTTCATTTAACGTTATAATAAAGTTGGGGGAAAAATGAAACAGGGAGTCAATCTGGACCAGAATGGTTTGTAAGATTAACATTTTAGCATTTTGTCAAAAAAAAACCCCTCTTAACCGCAATAACGGCAGAACATTAATAATATCAGGCAAACTGCACATTTTGTGCTATACAAAGAATATATGTATCAAAGCCTAATTACTGTAGAAAGAAGTTATGTTTGCACTGTAAGTCTGACCACAGTTTGAATTTTTTCTACAATCCTCAACACGGCTCTATGTCTATATGAAAGACGTGGTAATCTGTATGCACATCAACAGAAGACCATTTTAATGCAAATCAAATCAAGGCCACCTGCCACAGCTCATCTCTTTGCCAGATGGCCATTTCTTTCAAACACAGCATGATTTGGTTTCTAACCCTGTAAAAACATTTGCTGTCACCTAGGCTTTACAAATCTGCATGTTTCACCCTGAATACACCTTTTAACCCAGAAAATGAAATCTAATCACTTCTCAATTTCCTGTTAATGTTTTTTGCATCAGACCATCTCATTACTGTAAACAAACTCTCAACGCAAACGACTGCATTTAACCTTTTACGGTAACGAGCTCGCGCCAATTAAACTTAAGCCAAGAGAAATTACCCGAAAAATGAACTTTTTTAAGTATAAATACTTAACACAGGGGTGATACAACAAACATGTATGATAAAGTTATGATTGTTGTGCTGATATTATAAAATTACCTCACATTGCTTGCTTGAACTGTTTCTCTATATTTTTGCCATAAATCATTATTATTAGTCACCCTTTATGTTTGTCACTGGGTTTTGCAAATATCTAACCAATAAAAAATGTTATGTTACCCAACCTTAATATATAATTATATCCATTATTCAACAAAATCCAGAGATCAGAATCAGAATCAGAAGAGCTTTATTGCCAAGTGTGCTTGCACACACAAGGAATTTTCTTTGGTGTTGGAAGCTTCTAGTACAGACATTCAACACAATGACAATACAATATAATACGATTTACAGTCTAAAAGATTCTAAATTGTGCATATATAAAATAAATATCAAGGTGAGATCAAGGTGTTATGGAACCACATTTCTTTCTGGACAAATTCTGATGTTCACTTTCGTGTGTGTTTGAGGACGATAAGAAACGACAGTCCTGCATCAGTCTGTATCCCGCTTTGTGCTCATCTGTCAACAATGACACTGCTGAGAAAGGGCAGCTTTATGAAACTTCATCAGTTCTACGTGACCTCTGCCCCCTGCAGCACTTGAAGCTATAGAATTAATGCCAGGCTTTATATCTTTCTCCTCCTCTCCTCACAGGTGAGGACAAGCCGGGCAGACCGCTTAATACTGAGTCGACAAAAACAACGAGAGCAGCCGGTAAGACCTTGCAGTTCAGACTATTTATCACCCACATCGGCGGTACATACCACTTATAAATGATTTCATAACTCCTATGGAAATTTTCTTTAGGTGTTTTTACAAGAGGAGAGCGTGTTTGCGAATCTCACCCGGCCGTCGCTGACCACAGCTCTCTGTCCTGCTTTCAGCTTCAATACATCCTTACAAAAATTCTGCTGGCTGTGGAGAAAATCGACTTCCATTGTGTTGAACGTCTTCTCAAAGGCATCCTGGTCCATACCCTACAGGAGATCAAAACACACATGTAACTTTGGTTGCAAAAAATGCAGAAGGAACAAAGTACCGGCTCATTAGCTTGTTTTTTGATAACACTGCAATGAGGAAATATTCAATCCATAAGTTATTGACAACTAAAGGAGTACATTTGCAGAAGTGCGGTCTTTTCCGTATTTTGAGTACAACATTAAATTGGCTAGCCTATGAAAAATGTGTCGCCACAGGAAACCGTACAGTGTTAATCAATCATTAAACATTTTCATTTATCAGACTCGTAATTAAAAATGGCTCCAATGTCGATAACAAATCTCGGGTGTATGTGCTTTGCAGAGTCAGATTTTTAGGTTTCCAACATTTGGTCCTTATGAGAGGAGAAAGTGCTAATATCAGCACAACACGTCTCCTTGCCATCCAATAACAGAGCCATAACAGGGCTCAGGCATATTTCTCAGGGTACCAAGCATCTCTCTTTTTGCCTTTCTTTAACTAACAATAAACCCTATGCAAGAGCTGGGATGGTTGGAAATAAACAGAGAGAGGAGGAGAGAGAGAACAACATAAGAGGAAGAAAGAATCAAAGAAAGGCTCTCTATGTGCCTGACAGATCCATCAATCTTTCTGAGAATTGCAATACTGTGTCGATGAGTCCCCAGATTCAAAGCGGAGGGGTTCAAGGTACAGGGCAGCCATTCCCAGAATGCAGTTTTGTGCGAGTCTGACAAAATTATGTGTGGTCGAGCGGTTTCAATTGAGAGGCAGAGGGGCTGTAATCTTGTGTCATGTTTTTTGTGGTGATGTCTGGAAGTACCTGTAAACGTTGTGTATCGGATCTGTTTTTTGAAGTAGTAACCTCAAGATCCTTTCAGTTTTTTTAATCTGGAATTTTATAATTGATACACGTTTAGAAGTGTGTGTGTGTATATATTTGCTTTATATATTTTGAAATTTTAATTTTACAGTGGACTACTCCTTTAAAACCGAATAACAGGAGAAAACATGCTATTTCAAAAGGCATAATATATATATATATATACAGTATATATATATATCTATAAAATAAATTGGTAAGGACACGAGAAAAGAACAGGGAAAAGAACAGGTGTCTCAAAATACATTCGAGTCTGAATCTTCCACACGTAATTCCACATTATTAAGACACTACATTTCACACTCCACTGACCTGTATAAGTAAGTGCTTAATCTTGGTGCCCTGATTGAGGAGCTCAACGTTTTCCTCTTTGAGGAGTTTTAGTGTGAAGTCGAGCGTGTTCTTGTTGCTTTGGGTGAGGAGTGATGCCCAGACAGCTCGGTACAGAGCGCTGTTGTCCTCCGTGGGCTTTCCGCTGGGGTTACTGATCACACCGATTCGACAGCTGGAGCAGCTGGATTTCTGCAAGCAAATACAGTGGATTTGAAACTCTCACATAAAACAGAACACAACAACAGAATATTGTGCTTCTGAATGTGTTCTGGATGATATAACAGAAAAATGTACTAATTATAGCATAAGGCTTTATGTTACAGTTTACATTTTGATATGTTTAGAATAGTCTTGAATAAAAAACATGTTTTGTGACATAAGAAATGACATATTTTAGTACGTCTCTCTTATATACCTATATAAAAGACTTTATTTTCTTACAACATATACATGTAACATCAACATACAGCGCACCATATGGAAAACATTTTGTGCATACCCGTAAACGAAAACATTCAGCAATATCCAAAAACCTCCAAAATCTGTTCAGTGTAAGTCTAACATCAGACATGGAAAATTATAAAATTGTTATAAATTGAGAAAATGCGATTAAAATACATTTTCTGATTAAAAATGTATGATAATACATACATGTGTGCGATCAGGAAATTATTCCTATGGTGTTGCTTAAAGCCAACGTTCACCCCAAAATTAAACCCTTGACTTCATTTACTCATCCTGATGTTGTTCCAAATCTGTATAAATCTCTTTGTTCTGATGAACACAGAGAAAGATATTTGGAAGAATGCTGGTAAACAAACTGGTCTTGGCCACCATTGAGTAGCACAGTAGGAAAAATTACTTTATACATTTCTTTGTTCTGTTGAACACAAAAGAAGATATTTTGAAGAATGTAGGAAAGCAAACAGTTCTGGAGTACTTTTTTCTACAATTGACATTTTTCCTACTATGGTAGTCAATGGTGGCCAAGAACTGTTTGGTTACAAGAATTCTTTCAAATATCTTTCTCTGTGTTAATCAGAACAAAGAAATTGATACAGATTTGGAACAACTCGATGGTAGGTAAATGATGAGAGAATCTTTATTTTTTGGTGAACTGTCCCTTTAAAGTTGCTTTAATGCTAAACAGCCAGCTAATTACAACACTTGTGCACCGCTTAGATTGATTAGAAATAAATAATAAAAATATCATATGTATGTTTTTACCTCATTTGTTTGCGAACTAAAGGCAATCCACAGCACTTCATATCAAAATCTATCTATTAAAACATCACTTAGCATTTTTTGTAGCTTGTTCATTACCCAACACCACAAGAATGCTCTTGAAGATGAATTGCTCTCAAATAAATTACAACGATGTACGTGGCTCTGTAAAGATGATGTTTCCTGTGGATACAGCTAATTGGAAATAAAAACTGCAGTAGTTCACCATATGTTTCAAGGCGTTCCGCAGCAACAGCCTCCCAGAGGCCCGTTCAATATCCGCAATAATCCACATGGTCACCCCATACACCACCTCCTCCTCTACAGGAGAACAAAAACATGACAATATTGCACTTCTGAAGAATGTCTGGGCTAAAAGAATTTTGCAGTGCAGTAGAATGTGATGCATTATATTGTGAGGTATTACATGTTTGAGAAAACCTTATTGAACATCAGACGTTGTCACTGTATATTATGCTAACAGTAGAAGAAGTGCATCAACAAACACTTCATCAGTGGCTGCTGCTTTATGAACTCAAGCTGTCTAGATAAAGATGAATGACATGAAATAGCAGGCTAGCTAGGCGGTAAAAGAACAGTGTTCCGTTTTAGTGTCCCGTGTGAATGGCTATGCATCTTCTGTGCTGACTGTGCAGCAGCTATAAATTAGTAAAAAGATGCAAGAGATGATGACCGATCACAATTTAGTATGCACATTGATGTAAGCGAGAAGACCAAGTGGAATTTACACAGCTATAGCAATGCTGTCATCGCTGTCAATCAAATGTTGAACACTACATTAACGCAGGCCAACCAAACGTTTTCAATACATAAACTTAATGTAAAAATCTACGATAAATGCTTACAATAAAAATCACACAAGTACTGCAGTAAGTGTTTTATACAGAATTGTGTAAAAACAATTTCAACAATCTCCCCCTGACTTACCGTCTCTGATGAAATACTTCATTCTTTTAGAAACAACTGCTGTTTTGTCCCTGGAGTCCAGGTAGGAGAACATAGTGGTGTCATGCCATTCATCAGCAACTATTCGTACAATAATAAAATAAATAATCAAAACGTTCCATAAGAAAGGATATGAATTGAGGCAGTGATGTAACAGTGACAACATCTGAAATGAATATAGTATTACCTGGTGAGGCAGTGAAATCCAGATATCTCCTCTCAGAGCTCAGAATCAGCGGGTTGATGCGAGGAACTATATTGGCCTGCTCCATCAGGAAGTCCACCACATCAAGACTCTCAGTGATCTGACCCTGTACAGGACAAGAAACAAACATTCGGTCAACACTGGCTTAATCCTAGTTTGCATATTTCCAGATTTAAGTACTTTACCATGAAGACAGCTCTCTGGAAAAAGTTGGTCGTTTCCATGATGCGCTGCAGTATAATTGTTTCCAGCTCATCAGGGTCCATCTCTTCACTGCTGAATGGAACACCATTAAACAGACCCACCGGTAGGGCTGCTAAACCACTCTTCCTGTAAAACACTCCTCCAACCTAAAGCAACACATCATATTATTCAAAGCATTATTCTTCCACGTTTCACCATTTTTAGATTGTTTTCAATTTGCATATAAGCGAAAAAGAGGTACGGACGATGCAGTGGCTTGTCTTCTGCATTGTCTACTTCAAAATTTGGATATTCCTGGAACTTATGCTAGACTTCTTTTTATCTACTTTAGTTCTGCTTTCAATTCAATCCAGCGTCATCAGGTAATTAAGAAACTACAGGTCTTGCAAGTTCCATCATCATTAATTTACTGGATTTATAGTTTTCTGTCTGATAGACCGCAAATGGTAAAAGTGGATAATTTATTATCACCAACTATTGTCCTTAATAAGGGAGCACCCCAGGGGTGTGTATTAAGTCCATTTCTCTATTCTCTTTACATGAATGACTGTCAGAGCTCATTTACTACTACCCATTATTTTAAATATGCAGGCGATACAGTTATTCTTGTGTTGCTAAATAATAAGGATAATGAAACTTTTTTTGGACTATAAACGTTCTATAACAGATTTTGCACATGGTGTGATGATCATTTTCTCCACCTTAATATCTCAAAGACTAAAGAAGCGATTTTCTGTTCTTTAAAATCACTGACCCATCCTAGTATTACTATCAATGGTGAAATATGTGAAAGGGTGATCTATCTATCTCTATCTATCTATCTATCTATCTATCTATCTATCTATCTATCTATCTATCTATCTATCTATCTATCTATCTATCTATCTATCTATCTATCTATCTATCTATCTATCTATCTGTCACGGTCCCACCGTCTTGTTTATGAAATTCTAGTCGTGTGGTGGGATCGGGGCAGAGTCCTTAGGTTATGTGTGGAGAGAAACATATTGTTGTCCGTTTGACAATAATATACGTTCTCTCCAGTGTCTTGTCATTGGTCCCATTCCTCTCGTTTCCTCGTAATCTTTCCCTGAGTGTTTAATGTCTCACACCTGCCCCATGTCGTTATCCCTCGTTTGTGTTTCCTATAAATACCCTCTTGTTTCTTTGTCTTGTGCTCGTGCATTGTATGTATGTGGTTGTTCTCGTGTCCTACGGTCCTTGTTCCTGTGCTACTGTGTTTGCTGATGTTCCTCGTTTCCTCCCGTGTCTCTTGTTCCTGTTATCATTTGTTGTAGTAAGTGTTAGTTTAGTTTGTCAAGTGTTTATTCAGTCTTGTGTTTAGTCAGTCTTCGTTCTGTGCTTGTTTATTATTTCTTGTTGCTGTTTTACCCCATCGTGGGTCCTTGTTTTGTGTTGTTTAATAAATATCTTGTTTA